>NC_060264.1:6481114-6785952 GCF_021901455.1 Neodiprion lecontei | reverse complement strand
GGTGGTACTACGTGGCAAGGTCAGTTTGTGAATTCGATTTCTGTAGAAGGTACAACGTAACGTGTTTAGAAATTGATAGATAGCCAGCCTCGGTACTTGTCGTGACTTTTTACGTTGCTACTTTCAAGGGTTACTTGCGGACTTGCGAGCGGGATTACTTGGACAATTATACCCATGTACCTTGGCGAAATCGCCGAGGATAGAATACGCGGAGGCCTTGGCGTGACGATGTCGGTTATGTTAAACCTGGGACTCTTGATGGCTTACACCATCGGTCCGTGGGTTAGCAAACCATTGCTCGCTGCTCTGGGTACAGCGATTCCCGTCATGTTCCTCTTAATATTCTCATGGATGCCAGAAACACCATACTTTTACATGATGAAGGATAAGCCGAACCTCGCCAGAAAGAGTCTCGAATGGTTGAGGGGCACAACGGACGTTGACCAGGAGGTTGAGGTGGTGAGAAAGAATGTAGAATTTGATCTACAGAACTCGTGGGCACTGAAAGAGCTGTTCACGGACAAGGGAAATCGAAAGGTTCGTCTCTGCCGTAGGTTCTCTGAAATGATGTTTAAAACGTTCTTCCTCTTTTGACAATTTTAAGGCATTGCTTGTCGTCCTCGGACTGATGACAGCCCAAGAATTATCGGGCATTGCGGTTATCACGTCTTACAGTACCAGCATCCTCAGTGAAGTTGGATCCGGCATAACTTCCAGCGTTTCCGTCATCATAATTGGCGTCATTCAATTGACCGTCACGGTACTGGTTGTATTTTTCACCGACAGGGTAGGGAGAAGACCCTTGCTGTTTGGGTCCCTTTTTTCCATCATTGTATTTCTCGCAGGTATGTGCCACCGTTGATCTTACCCATATTGATATGTGTCCGCTATGGATAATCGATCGTACCTGACAATTCAGACACATTTAACGATACGACATCAATATCGAAGAATATGATTTTTTTTCACGTAGCCCTGGCAGTGTACTTTCAATTACTCGCCAACGAGGACGATGTCTCAGTAATTTCGTGGCTACCCGTGACGGCATTAATCGGCTACGTCTGCAGCTTCTCGATGGGCTTGGGCACGATACCGACGTCCATAGCCTCCGAAATCTTCCCGTGTAACGTCAAGGCTTACGCCTCGATTATAATGAACGTATACGTCTTCTTCATCGAAGGCGTCATTTTACAATTGTATCCATTACTGGTGAATGCCTACGGTATTCACGTCACGTTGTACATTTTTGCGGGTTGCACGACTGTTTCCATAATTTTCACATTTTTCTACGTACCTGAGACCAGAATGAAGTCATTGGGTGAAATTCAGCTGATGTTACGTAAGTGCTCCGAATCAAACCAGACGTTGCAACCAGTCACCACGCCCGTTTGCAGCCAAAATAACTCAATATATTTTATCTCCACTAACGACGTAATTAAGTAACCAATTGTCCGAAGGATGTTATTCAGTTATGGAAACTAATAATCGCGAACATTTTCACTTCAACAGCATCAAGCGATTGTACCAGACTGCTGTAATAAAATTCAAACGAATAATTTGTGTTTATTCGTACTTATGGTGGGTATAAACTGCCACACTTTTCATTTCTTGGCCTCAGATTGCAAGACCCATATGTATTATATATACCGTAGGTGTAATATTTCTGCTTAAAAGAATGCGTCAATAAAACTGCAAGCTGTTTTTTTCTCACAGTATAAAATTTCATTCAATAATAATGCATACTGCGAAAACAATTATTTTCTATCCTCTTTGAATTGATAGAACTAAATATGTTCTGAGGTATTAATTCTGCAAATAATATTACAGATACGGTTTTTATAAACTTTCCTACGTCACAATTTTATGAAAATACCATAGCTATCATAACGATATAATAAAGAAATAATATTGCTGTAAAAATTGTCATCTGATCAATAACTCCTTTATCAGCAACGACGTGTTGATCGCCTTAAGCATGTACAGATCTTTATTACAAAATAAAAATAATAAATAAATGATCAAATGAACTCACCTCCAATGAAATCACGTTCACCGTTCTGTATACTGTTCCCGGAAGAGCAAGCTCACAACTACGGGGTGTTCGAATATTGGTGAAATCCAATCGAATCGAATGGTGAAATTCAATTTTGGAATCGGATATTCATGTATTCGACTTTCGAATAATTCGAATAGTTCGAATTATTCAAATCATTCGGCTGTTCGACGACGGAATAGCCCGAGTAGGTTGAAATGATTTCATTATGTGTGAACTGAAAATCGAATTATTCAAAACATTACAATTATTTAAAGAGTAAAATTGAATCTAATCGTGTAGATTTATTTATAATTTCGCATTATTCGCACACTCCTACTTACAAATGTCTCTCGGTGTTCCATTTTTCCGAAAGTGATGTTCAGGGGCAAGAAACAGATTCCGCTCTTCTTTAGATTGAAAACTTCCGTCTTCTCGAAGGTGCGATGATAGGAATCATTCGGGTCTTTTATCCTGTGAAAGTTATGGAGGATTTTGTGCAAACGCTGGTATTTCTATTGAACATCTTAAAAGACAGTTGCAGACGCATATCGATGATCACCAACCCATCTCTCTCTGGGTACGACGGGACTGAAATTATTAATATTATTATTATTATGATTATTATTACGATGGCATCATTTCATCGTGCTAAGGCCGGATAAAATAGTATAAAAAGGACTACAATAAGCAGAGGAGTGGCTGTCATCTGCATTTCAGAGGCACATCATCTGATACCCGTAAGTGGTACAGGATCGTAGCATTGTAAGAGTCGTATCGAATGAATCACGACTGTTCATTGTATGTTTCATGATGTAAAATTGAAGGTACAGCCCAGGTATCCAGAAAATGCGTAGCTTCAACGTAACCTAATTCTGTTATGTTTTCTAATAATACACATGCTATTTAATATAACGGAAGACAATACATTCGTACAATGCGTACTATACGACTGACGTTAATATCGCTGTGCCTGAAAGGCTTCGATGTATCACAATTTAGAAAAGCTTCGTTGTATTACAATTCAGCGTCAGCGGCGTTAATGCCGGTCGTGCAGTATGCATTGTATGAACGTATTGTCCTCCGTTATGTTAAATTGAATGTGTATTATTCGTTTACATAACAGAATTAGGTTACGCTGAAGCTACGCATTTTCTGAATACCTGCAGGGCTGTGCTTTTAATTTTATAACATGAAACGTATGATGAACAGTCGTGATTCATTCGATACATGTTTATTTATTTTCTGTATGGTGATTGACATTGTATCAATTACAATATCTCATTTTTCCTGGTTTTATTTCATTTACGCTGTATATAAATAAGTATTAACTGTGTCTCGATATTTGAAACATTTTCCAAAATTCAATATCAGATTACGCATGCGAACTGACCCGAAAAACCATCGTTCGATTTACATTTGTGACGGTGATTCTATGGACAATACTTTTTTGAAGGAGAATTTTCCGGATTGCGGAAAGAATTAATTATTCATTAGTATGTTAAAGTTATATTGGCAAATATTTTTTTAACTTGTAAAAAATACGGTAATCGAAGTACTATTTACTCGAAAAAAGTGGTTCTTCTTGTAACTGTCACGCATGTAGATCCAACAGGTTTTTTTTCGGTGTGAACAATTCATTTTGCGAGCAGATGAGAACCACGAATAAACAATTGGCGGAACGGATGAGAATCTCTGAAATAAATTAACAATCTTCTATTGAGATTTTAATGAATCAGTGATCAGGAATTTGTTAAACGCCCCACCAGTCAGATTCTAAAATGATTATTAGTTGTTTGGTATCCACGCAATTAAAAGTAGGCGGTCGCCACTGACATTTACAGTTTTCCTATCACGACAGATTTTGACTGTTGCCTGGCCATAGCTGAAGTTACAAGTTGAATTTCTTTGAAGTGGAGTCAGAGACTTTCGGTATTTGTTTTATATTCCGTCCATCCGTTTTTTATACAAGTATATAGATTCGACTGTCTTGCGAAGAAAAAATATAAGAAAAGGTTTGTTTCGTAATAATAAGGTTCGGCTAGAATGTTAGTTTGAAAAATTATGAAAACTACACAATAGCCAGTGATCCACCTAGTAGTAACACTGGACCATTCGCCAGTTTAGTGGGTGCATCTGTTTTTTTTTTTTTTTAGAATGTAATTTGTGTTGCGCGAAACAAAAAAATCTCCAGATATTTATATTCAATACTGCATTTGGATTTCTTACATCAGCGACGTGCAAGGCTTTCATACTAGAGAAAATGAGGCACATATCACACGATACGTAAACACTGACTACAGATGCACCCTCTTAACCGATCATTTCCCAGATACGAATAGTGAATAAAAACATCTGTAGCAATGGAAAAGGCCTGTAATTATATTTTCAGAACCTTTAAGAGTGTGCAGCCTGAATCTTCCGTCACTGCAAGAATCAGCAACGTTTCACGTCCTGTGGTTAAGCGCGTGAAACCTGCAGTTGTCTCTACGACCCTCAAAGTAACGCCACTTCCTGAGGATCTAGGCCCTTGCCATTTCGGAAAAGAAAAAAAAAATGAAGAAAATGGCGCTGGTACCGGTGATTTTCGCGGCTATCACAAGTAAAATGACTCAATTTCTTATCAAGGTAGCTCGTACATTATGTTGATATTGTGTTAATTTCGCAAGAAATACATGAACGTGGGAAATTTTTTTATTATATACTTGAATTAAAATAACTAACCCAAAATGATGCTAGAATGTTTTCACTCGCAGGACACGAATTATTAGGAAAGGGTACAGCTTGGACGGTCTAAAATCATATCTATTTTTAAGAGTTTTTTAATTAAGAATAGTTTATTAATGTTCTTGAATCTCTAAAAAATAAAGACCTCAAACTGAAATTGATCAGAATGCATTCATTTTGTGAAAAAAAAACTTTTAACAATAGGTATGATTTTAGACCCCCTGCCTTCAAATTCCTTTATCCAATGCTATGTCGTTAAAAAGTATAGACGTGAATAAAAACTTGGCATAAATTTTTTATTAGGTACGATACTTGATATTGTTGCCGGATTCCACACCGGATGGTCGTCGCCTATATTGTCCAAGCTTCTGGAAGACACTTCCGTCCCGGTGACGCAAGATCAGGCCTCCTTGATCGTTAGTTGCTTTTCGATAGCGGCGGTTGTAGGGCCAATCTCAATGATGCTAACGGTTGACAGATGGGGGAGAAAAGTTACGATGATACTTGTAGCGGTTACATTTTTGATCGCAGGCGTCATGCTCACCTTTCCTCAAAACTACTGGTGGTACTATATCGGAAGGTGAGTTGTGTAAATATATAACGGTTGTACACGTAGGTACTGTTGCACTCGGCACTTGTTACAATGAGTTTCGTGTTTGTTTGTAAGGCTTACTTGCGGATTCGCTGCAGGAAATGTCGTATCGGTACTTCCCATGTACTTGGCAGAAATCGCAGAGGACAGAATACGCGGAGGCTTGAGTATCTTGATAACTGTTATGTATAACTCGGGAACTGTAGTAGCCTACAGTGTCGGACCTTGGGTTAGCGTGTCTAATCTCGGAGCGATTGGATTAGTGATGCCACTAGTGTTCCTTTTGCTCGTTCCGTGGATGCCGGAAACACCTTACTTTTACGTGATGAAAGGTAAGCCAGACCTCGCCAGGAGGAGTCTCGAATTTTTGAGAGGCACAACTGACGTCGCCGAGGAGATCGAGAGGCTGAAGAAAAGCGTGGAAATCGATCTCCAAAATACTGGGACGTTTAAAGAGCTCTTAATGGACAGAGCAAATCGTAAGGTCCGTGTCTAGGTTCTGTGAAATTTTGTTTGAACTACAATCCTCTTTTCGATTATTTTCAGGCTCTACTGGTTATCCTTGGAATTCTAGCAGCTCAACAGTTGTCCGGGATTTCAATTATCTTATATTACAATACCAGCATCTTCAATCAAGTCATTTCCAACATATCTTCCAGTACTTCCGTCATCATAACTGGAGTCGTTCAGCTGATCGCATCGCTTCCAGTGGTCTATTTTGCTGACAGAATAGGTAGAAGGCCTTTAGTCCTTGGATCGATGTTTTTCAGCGTAGTTTTTCTAGCAGGTATGTGTGATCTGCTGCAGGACTTACCAGCACGTAAATTTTTTTTGCATGTGATAACTAGCCGTACGTACAAATGAAAGAAATCGTAATTGGTAATACACCATATTGAAAGATGTGAATTTTGCTATACAGCCCTGTCAGCTTACTTTCACTTGCAAGCAATTGGAAATGACGTCTCTACAATTTCGTGGCTACCGGTCACTGCAATGGTTGGCTACTTATCGGCCTACGCGGTAGGATTAGGCAGCATGGGCTTACCTATTCTCACCGAACTACTTCCGGGCAACGTCAAGGCCTACGGCATACCAGTTGCTACTACCTGGTCTACGATTATTGGAACCGTGGTTTCGCTAGTCTACCCGACTGTAAAAATTATGTATGGTAACCATACTGCGTTCTACTCGTTCACGATCTGTGTTGCAGTTCTTATAATCCCCACATTCTTCTATCTACCTGAAACCAAAAACAAATCATTGAGTGAAATCCAGCAGATGCTACGTGTGCGATCCACATCGGAACAGAAACTGGAACCAGTTCCTACACCCGAATGCAGTCGAAGTAATTCGATATATTGTATTGCGATCGGAAAGAACTGAATTTTACGTAATCAACTAATTCAAGGACCAGGTCCAATTATGAAAACGAAATAAATATTCACTTAATTCGAGGAAATTTAACCATACTTAGTCTGAATTGTTAATTACCCTAATTCACAACCTCATTCGCTTAATGCAAAGTCGCTGAACGCGGTTCAATGGGCCTTTGATGTTACAGAAACGTGCTTCTGAATTCGATATTCATATCCTAGTATTGACCGGGAAACTACCTGACTTTTCAATCATTTTTGTTACCATTAAAAGGTGAAAATTATCGCAAAGATTTTTATAAGCTGTATAAAGAACCAACCTACGTTTTTTCATCATCGAAGTACTCGCGCTGGTGATAATGCTGGATAATGCTGGCTTTTGGCCAGAAATTTATATGCTAATTAATACGTTAAAAGAGTGTTTTGGTAAACAGGAATTATTTCACTCTTATGTCACTTTCTAAATTCACAATGTCTTTTATCATTGGGCTAAATCATTTCCATAATTGCCATAAATACAATTAAACGAATGGCTGGTAATGAATATTCAAAGAATTTAGACGTATTCGTTCGAAAGGAATGGACAAACTGTTGTTACAAGCTCTTATACCAAACACGTTGAAGAGGTTGCTAATAAGCCTCATCAAGTCCTCCAATTGTAAGTGACCTATATGGCAAATTGGCTGTTATTTGAGCGGCAGCTTGCTTCCTGAATTATGCATATGGCATCGCGAATGACGCAGACTCTCGAATATCCTACGAAATCGTATCACGACGTATGACGATGCTTGGATTTTACATATCATCACTTCAACGAATCCTTTTGATGTCAAACTGAGGGTGCTATTCGAGAAAACTATTTTCACGTGGCACTTTGAAAATGAACGACGACCTGCGATCCTTGTTAACATGAAAGACGAAAGCCTACATACATTTGTTCGACATTGTAATGCTACTCGTCAAACTGTATTTCTTACAGTGCATACTGGCTTGTACCCTTCGCGGTTAATCAAGTTTAATTTCGAATTACTGTCAAGATCGATTTACGTATAAACGCAGTTTTATTATATTATTCATCCACCTATTTTCCAATACCTAGTTATCTACTAGGACAATATTTAGAACACGAAAAATTTCAATATCCAATAACGCTTCCCTTCTTCTGTTCAGTAACTGCATCATTCAGTACTCCTAACATCTTGAAACCACAGAAACAGAAAGACCAACGAAGGCGCTGTAACATATAAAATAAATAATTGGTATACTTTTAATAATATATATACTACGTTGCTTATACAACTAACAAATCAAAAATGCAGTGTCACGTCATTTTCATATTCATAATATTCCAGAATAGGCGGGTATCTGGAATGATCATTATATTCAACTTAAAACCGGTGTCGGTCTATAGTAATGAACCCTGGATAAGCGTACTTTTACTAACGGAACCGAGAACGACCATTCCGGTCGTATTCCTTGCAATATTCACACCATTGCCGATTCTCCAGTTCTCAAGATCTTACTTTTACACGATATAAGCCATAACTGGCAAGGTGAAATCTCAGATGATTCAGGTGCACAACGAACGTCGACAAGGTGCAGATGAAAAGGAACGTACAATTCGATCTACAGAATGTGGTTTCATTGAAGTGACTGTTCACAGACAAAGGAAATCGAAATGTTTGTGACCAAGTTTTGTGAAATTTCACCAGAATAGTTTCAAATGTCGTCTTGATTTGCAGGCGGTCGTCGTATAATTATTGCGGGTTCGTTTGATTGACAGAGCAATATTAAGTGCATTATGCCTTGTTAGATTGTGTTTCGCTCCATAAAATTCAACAAACATCCCGGGAATCCAGAGAATGCGTAATGTTCGCGTTACGTAATCCTTGTGGAAACAAATGACGACGCAAATTCAATGTCACGATGTAATACGTCCAAGTTATAAATGTTACGCGCCTTAAGAGGAGAGACGTTGCATATCAACATATTACAATGGAAGTATCACTTTTGCATTGCTACCTCGATATAACGATGCTACATTGCTAGATGTCACGTTGGGCCGTGTAGACACTTTCGAACGCTCTGTGCTTCCAAACGTAAACTTTTACGAATATCGATTTAATATGACACATTTAAATCAGATCATATTGAACTGCAACTAAGTAATCAATAAGCTTAGTGCAGACTACACCATAAGAATTAAATTATAGGTGTTGGATTCAACACCGCATTTTTCATCGCGCTTCTACTCCTATGTTACACATAACAAATTTGGTATTTCAGTTTTCAATTAGTATAAGATACCATGGCTATATGTATCCAAAATCTCAATTCTGAATCGTGCATTGATGCATTGAAAGAGTCATTTTATGATCAGATGAGAACCATGTATAAATTATTATTCATCGGACATATGAGAACCTCTGGAATCCAACACAAAAACCATTCATCAGAACTCGACGAATCAGTGATCTGAAATCCACTTGGATCTTCTCGATCCGTTAAACGCCACACCTGTAACTGAGTTCTAAAATGAAATTAATAGTACTGTGCTGTCCATGGAATCAAACGTACCTGGTTGTGACACCTTCGTATGTTTTTTCGATTGCCACTTTTTTTAGTCATTACCAGGTTTTAACTGACATCACAATTGATAATCCTCAGCGTAGGCTTTGAGTGTACCGGTAATTGTATACTGTCAATACTGTTTCTTATACATAAATACGTTCTTTAACTTTGCGAAGAAGAAGTGCGAATAAAGATTTACTTGACACTGAGCTATGAGTACAATGATAGCTTCCAAAATTATGCGAATCACACAACGGACATATTGATCCGTTAAACTTTAAATCCGGATCATCTGTTACGTTACTTTTTTAGGAGCCACCAATGGATACAGATTATCAGTGTCTTTTTACAACATTTACAAGAGACAAATCTCAATATTCTGACGTGGTAAGACTCGAATACATTTCAGGTGCTGTATTTCAAAACCTGAAACCTGTAGTGGACTCTACAATTCTAAAAGTAACATTCAATTCGGGTCATTTCGTAAGGATTCAGACTCTTTTGCTCTTCGGAAGGAAGAAGCGTGGAAATGCTTGCCCCGCAGATTTTCGCCGCCGTCACAAGTAATGTTATAAAAAATTTCATCAACGTCGTTCAAATATACTGATTTTGTGTCAGCTTCCCATTTAAAAGTACGCCAGTCAAGTTGTATTACAATAATCGACTCAACATTCCAAATACTTCTCCATCTCATTTTATATATATGATGGTAGAACGTATTTATAATAAGCTACAATGGATAAAAAACAAGTACCTTACTGTTATCCCTATATTTTTTATTAGGTACTGTACTAGAGGCGATTACCGGATTCCATATCGGTTGGCCATCGTCGACGTTGCCTAAGCTATTGGAAGACACTTCTGTCCCAGTGACACAGGATCAGGCATCCCTGATTGTTAGCATGATGGGGTTGGGCGGGATGACAGGCCCAATTTGTGTAGCTCTGACGGTTGACAAATGGGGACGAAAGACTTCAATGATACTTGGAGCGATTATATCGTTAATCGCAGGTATCATGACCACCTTTGCTCGAAGCTATTGGTGGTACTATGTCGCTAGGTAAACTGTTGAATTATCATTGTTATACACCTACAACAGTTTTTTTAATTAAGATAAGAGACCTGGCGTTGAAGACTTGTTACGACTCATTACACGACTGTTTCCAAGGTTTGCTAGCGGACTTGGGATGGGATTTACCTCTGTAGTGATTCCAATGTACCTCGGAGAAATTGCACAGGACACAAGACGCGGAGGCTTGAGTATCTTGATGGCGGTTTTGTCTAACTCGGGAACTGTATTAGTCTACTGTGTTGGACCTTGGATTAGCGTGTCTGTTCTCAGTGCGTTTGGAATACTAATGCCACTCGTGTTTCTCTTGCTCGTTCCGTGGATACCGGAAACACCTTACTTTTACACAATGAAAGGTAAGCCAGAACTCGCCAGGAAGAGTCTAGAATTCTTGAGGAGCACAACGGACATCGGTGAGGAGATTGAAAAAATCGAGAAAAACGTGGAATTTGATCTCCAACATGTCGGGACATTAAAGACGCTCTTAACGGATAGGGGAAATCGAAAGGTCGGTGTCTGGCTTCTGTAAAATACCACCGGAAACACTTAATTTCATTTCACCGATTCGTAGGCACTACTGCTCACCCTCGTAATCATCTCCGCTCAACAATTGTCCGGCATTACAGTCATCGCGTCTTACGGTACAACCATCTTGAACGAAGTTGACTCCGACATCTCTTCCAGCACTGCAATCATCATAACTGGTGTCGTCCAACTCGTCGTATCCATCCTGGTTACTTTTTTTGCCGACAAGATCGGCAGGAGACCTCTGCTACTTGGGTCTATGTTTTTCAGCATGGTATTTCTGACAGGTGTGTATAAACTGCCGTAAACCTTATCTGCCGTCAGTTTTTTTGCACTAAACGCACGTGCTAACTAAAGAAATAATGTATGATTGATTAAAAGATACGATTTATGCAATGCAGCCCTGGCAGTGTACTTTCACTTGGAAGCTAATGGAAACGATGTCTCCGGAATTTCGTGGCTACCGGCGACAGCACTAGTCAGTTTCTTATGTGCCTTCTCCGCAGGCTTGGGAGGCGTGACTAGGTCTGTTATCTCTGAAATATTCTCGTGTAACATCAAGGCCTACGGAACGATAATTACTGTCATATGGACCTCGGTTCTTTTCGCCGTAATTTTACAACTCTACCCGAACGTAGTGAACAATTATGGTATCCACATCGCATTTTACGGGTTCACGATATGCCTTGCAATTTTTAGTATCATCACGTTTTTCTACCTGCCCGAAACGAATCGAAAATCATTTGGTGAAATTCAACAGATGCTGCACAAGCGATCCGAATCGAATCAGATAATGCAACCAGATCCTACACCCGAATGCACCCGAAGTAATTCGGTATATTGTATTGACATCAAGAATTCAATTAACTAACCGTGTAACTCAAAGATTACGTTTAACTTTAAATACGAATAACAAAATGAACCGAATAAAATTTCATTTTCGTTTCGTAGAAACATTTTTGTTAGTTTTTATAATTATATTCTGGAAATTACCCGGAATCTATTGGCAGTCATTCATTTTTGGGACCGTTAGGCAGTTAAATTTATTGAGAACTGCTTGAGAGGAAAATAAAAAAAATGGCATTTATTCACTCACTGCCGAGGCGCTGAACCATCCGAGCCGAGGAGACTGCTGAAGGTGTTCTCTTGGCCAAAAATGTAATATGGAACTTTCGACACTGCTAGTCTGCCGAGAATGGATTTCAAATTCTCATGCCGATATGATGGTGACGCAAAACTTGAACCAGTAACGACATGAATGCACTACCTGCTTTCGTTGAAACAGTCACACCTAATCTGTTACAAGGACTTCGCAAGTTGCTGGTACGTAGAAGACAGAACAAACCCAAGCGAGGAATTACCTCGTCCAGCATTTAGACAGTTGGTGGAAGACTTACCTTGTAGGTGTTCGATGATGGCGTCATTGAAAGAATTGGTCACAGGTGTGTTTTGCGACTTTTGGCAAACACGAATTGTGTGGATTTTAGTCTCTTTCTGAATTGACAATGTACAAGTTATCAGGTTTTCAAAAATTACTACAGACTGTTGTTGGAAAAACCATTATACAAGACACATTGAAGAGATTGTTAACAACCCTAATTCATTCCTGCAATTATCAGTCTTTTACGTGGCGAGTTGGCTGTCGTATCAACGGCATATGATGGGCCATGCCGACTTTGAACTATGCTCTTGAGAATATATTTTAATATATGGTGGCGTGTTGATTTGACAATGTACGATTCGTTCAACAACTACATCTGGTGTAAATTATGGAGATGGTGTTGTTTGAGAAAACCATGTTCACATTATACATCCAAAAATAATAACTATCTCTGGCTCTCGTAAACACCCTAGAAAAAAACCTGTATCTTCCACGCTGTGCTGTTAAAAATGAAATTATATTTTTTAATCGTGTACCAGCTGAAATCATTCGATTTACATAAGACTAAACTCTTCTAAAAGACTTATCACATGGCCTCACACATAACGAAGCAATAGTTATTATACTTTTCATGACATGTGACAATGCCTACTGGGTGCACAACTATCAATAAAACAGTGTTAGATCAGTTCAAATTCGTGATACCATATTTATCATCGATTATTCGCAGTATTTCAGAAAACGATATATTCCATTAAGTTTCCGAATCTAAAAATAGAATAATAGCGTAATTATTCACGTCATGAGTCGACGAAAATTCTCAGTAATAATAATTACATGAAAATCCAGATTGACTGTTGCAATTTAACAGATGAGATATCCGTATCGGTACTTTTTCAGGGGTAATACGAAGGTTTGAGAGTTCTATTTTCAGCTGTTGAACAATCAACGAAAATTATTCGGAGCAATTCAACGGATGCTTCACAAACGATTGGAAGCGAAGCCCATACTGCAAAGAGATTGTATACACGATTCTAACAAAAATAACTCGTTATATTTCATTGCCATGAACAACAAAAATTAATTAATCAAATAACCGAAAGATATCAATCAATGATGAAAATTCATGCGCAATTCTCTGATTTGCGATTTTTCATCAAAGTGTAAATTGCGGTAGGGGTATTCATCAAACAATTTTGTAATCTGCAGTCATGTTAAGTATATCAAATGCATGTGCTAAAGGTTTTTCTGTGCCAAGGAATAATCTGTTTACGGGGTCACATTAACGTGTACAAATAACTTTAAGCACATAATTTGAGTGGATTTAATCATACATACATAGTCCAAGTACCGAATCGATGACCACCTTATTCTGGATCTCTTCCACTAGTCAGATTCTTTGGACGAAGTCCAGTGAGCATTTGATATAGACACGCGTTTGGGAATCTTGTTAGCTCTGCCCTGCGAGTGACATAACGTATATATGCATGTCAAATAAATTTTGGAATTGGCAGACAGAGGAAACAATTGACATGATTTTCGCAAACCATTTACAATCGTACTATCGCTCACCACGTAACTGGAGTATCAATCGATCAAGCTTCGTTGAAACGAGTCCCAATAATAAAGGAATAGATCGATAATAATATTTAGTCATAATACCATTATTTCATATTCTTAGATAGTCAACCTCATTTCATTACTTCCTCAGAAATTCATCGTCGCAAGTCAGCATTAATGACAATTTGAGTTTTCGATCAAGATTGATAGATTGAAATTTAAGATACATTACTTACCCCAGAACCAGCTGTGCTGATAATACTAGTGCGGGGCTTATTTCTGGGTGAGAATGAAGTACGAAATCTTTGGCCGTCGTAGTACTGTTGGAAAACATGAGTTGCCAATAAACTTCATGCCCGTATGATACCATGATAAATACAAACTTGATATATTTAAATGTATATTAACCGTTACTGATCCCGTCCGATCAATTCCGCCCAACATTCCAGAAGTACTGGACACGTTACTGAAATACATAAGATCAAATAGAATGATCCAAGATCTTTTAAAGCACTCGAAATCCTTATGAAAAGGCAACCTTATGGATGTTCCTCGGTCGTTCATCCCATTGGTTGCAACGCTCAAAGACTTCAGTAGATCCGAACGAAAATTTCTACCTTCTACGTCGGTCTCAGAAGAATTATGGTGATTTCTCGGATCGCTCTGAATTGTCAATCTTCGTGTCCTCGGGTATTTCAACTCTTCGATGTTATGCTGCTGACAAAACAACGCAGAATAAATTTTCATTGTTTATGTAAAACTGATCGTAGCGCTACTTTCTGAAGCTTTAAATCATTTGTTTAGAATTCGTTGTGGTAGCAAAACAGTTTTCGAGTTTTTTCAAATGTATCAACGCACTGAATGGCTTTCCAAACTGGGATCTTTTTGTAGACTCTGTCGTCTTCTTTCTCTGGGTGTGGAATTCGCAATAGAGACCCGCCGTAAATTTCTACGATTAGACTGTTTCGTTTGACGATCAGCTGTAGATGCATTTTTCTCTTCGTTATTACAATCCTGTTGCAGAGCGTATAATGACGGCATTTGTACTAAGCATTAAGAACAATTCTAACCTTTGAAATCGGTATCTTTGCCACTATTCGTAGTCTTCATGGAAGTCTTCAAAGCTTGTATCACAGTTTCTCCAGGTTCCACGACATTCCTAATATTCCCTTCGGATTGCAACTGGAGCGAAAAACTTCATCAGATTCCAATACGAAAAACTCTGCAGTAATATCTACACTAGTTCATAATTATTAAACTAAATAAAATATATTGGTAAATTAATCACATGATAATAAAGTGGTTTGAAAAATTGTCAGCATTACGTCGTTTCGTGTCGAAGCGATCCTCTTTTCTGTGTCAGCCGTATCATCCTTTGACAACATAAATGGTTGACGTTCCTTCCGAACTTGTCTATTCGATTTTGTTATCTTTTCACTCATCTCCTGATCGCTTGTCCACCATTCATGGCTCATGCTATTGGGCTCTTTGATCACTCGAACGCAGCTTTCGTCACCTGTATTTACACAGAAACTAATTTCACACGGTATTAGGGACTGGTAGAAACCATCTCAGAAGTCGAGTAAATTGATTTTCTACCAGCCTCGTAAGTGTGTCACAAATTTTCACATCTTTTAACGCCTTCACAGCGGAACTGACTAGGTGAGCTGTCTCCGCTGAATGAGCTCACAGAACTGTTGACAATGTTTCTTTTTTTGGTTGTATCTTTCTGTGGCTTCTGAGAGGGTCCCTCTACATCTGTCGACGCCCATACAGTACGTTGTACGATCCAATGCCGCCTCTTTGCTTCCCAGTATTCTGGAGTATGGCCATAAATAAGATGGCGCTGGCTGAAAGATGACCACGTGCAATTCGGCAGGCGGCAGCATCCGAATGTTGGACATCTCTACATTCATTATAAGAGTTCTCAGTTGAGTTTCTCACATCATTTCTTCAGGTTGGTATTTACACACTTTTTTAGCTTGGTTATTTCCTCTGCTCATCCTCCCAATCTCTCGATGCCTTTTCATAAGGACATTTATACGTGATACCAGAGATGCTGTGTATCTCATGTAAGCCAAACAACACTCGCCTGTCATTTGCTTAGGAAACTGTAGGGTCAACATCTGCATGAAGTCCATCATGAAGTTCTGCAAATATTTGAGGCTGAAGCATGACGCGTTTCTATGCGCATCACGATATTACGTACAGTTAGATCAAAAAACTAGACATTTTGGTCTCAATTTTGTGAATAAATACGAACTTCCATATCCTTCTGATCCAAATCCATATCCCTGTGCACCATTGCGATGTATCCCAATAAGTGCTCACGGGGTTGAGGTTTGTGTGTGTAGTCTAAAAACAGCGCTGCGACAGTACTACAAGTCAGGCTGAATTTCGACCGTAACAGCGTATAGTACTCCTGAAACTCGTGTGGGCTACTTTGCTGAAAGTACTTCAAGTACTTGGGATGATTCTGGAAGAGCCTAAGAAATATGGTTGGTATATTTTAGTCTAGGGATGAAGAGAACCTTGAGTTCAAATTTTAGATTGTTATAACTGTGAGAGAAACTTTCTCAAATCAGACAGAAATTTCCATAATTTCGAATAATAATAGGACACAGCCAAAGTCCCACCCAAAAGTAGACATTCAATTTTAACTTTTCGACGTACAGGAGTTTTAATACGGAAAAAAGTAAAGAGAATGAATACCGAATGTATAGAAACATTATTTGAATAATTACAAAGTGTAGAATTCAGTTCCATAGTGAGATAAATCAGCTTCGAGGGATTTACTAATTTCGGCGAAAACACGGATGTCTTGTTGCCTCAAACAGTAAAATTCCTGATTCCCTGGTGCTTTACTCCCACGATTGCCCATTTCTTCCTTCAATTCAACTTCCTCGTGAAATTACTATATACTTTTTTTTAAACTACAATTAATTGACTATTTATTCAGCCATATTAATCGATAATGCAATTTAATTGAATGTAAAATTCAACCAAATTTATTATAATTGGAAATGTCAATCAACTTCTGATATTGATTGTCAAAGAAAATTTGTGCTGAGAAAAAGACAAAACAATATCAATGTAATAAACATGCCTGCTTGTCTGAAACAAACCTGTATCACTAGAATAAAAACACCTTTTATAGATGTAAATGCATGTATGTACAGAATAAAATACACTATCTAAATAGATAAATGTAATATAATTTTTTTTATATTGATGTAGGGGGAATTCACGAAGAGATCTTAGTGAGCGTGTCCGCATACTGAAACTCAGGGCTGTTTTGATACTCGCACATATCTAATGCAATAATACAGCTCTCATGCACGACGCGTTTAGTGTCCCCAAGGTATTTGTTCAATGCTTTGAAACATTCGGGAGTGGCAATGGAGCCCAGAGCCTCGGCACACTCGTGTCGGACCATTTCGTTTTCTTCGCAATCCTCTAATGCGGCGCAAAGATGAGGAACGGAAATTTCTTCCTGCAGTTGCCCCAACACGAATGCTATCTCATGTTTAAATAACGCACTGCCATATTTAAGTGCTGAAAAAAAATTAAAATCCTAATATAGATCGTATTTCCAAATTGTCGATCAAACAAAAATTGAATGATGTTTTTCATTTGTAATATACCGGATACCCAGGTATAGAATCAAAAGTGAATTAGACATTTCGGCTTTTAAATTGCACTCACAAGAATAATGCAGGTGAACAGGATTTGATGAAAATCAGGTAGAAGTAATATTATTTAAATTATAATATAAAGAGTTCGGAATCCTACAAAACTGTGATTGCTTCATGTTTCAACAATTTTTTAAATTTTATACTCATGGCTACAGTCTTATTTACTTTGTTTATAAGATGCTCTGCACTTAACGCATGTTATCTGACTCTGTCGAGATAAAAGTTATTTTTTCTTATCACGTTTATATCGACTGAAATACATTTCTCAATCAGTGAATTTCCCTTCAAAATATACAACCAGATGAACAACCAATTATATCCAATCTCTTACCTTCAGCCAATGCAAGCACGCTTTCATCCGTCCTCAAATTTCGAAGTGAAAACATGGCTCGATACCGATCGAATAGTGAAGCCTTTTCATCCAGTAGTATATGTTTCAATTCAGCGACATCTTTGATAGCAGCTGGTGGTGCAGGATCGACAGATGCGAACGGGTTGGCAGAAAGATTCTGGGATGTGTTCTTTGAGTTTGAAATCCATTTCAATCGGTCTAGAGCAAGCTGGCAGGTCTCGGCTACTTCGACAACTGGATCCTTGCTGTACTCTTCAAGGATCGGTATGACTGAAATATCACCGATCGCTCCCAGCGCCTCACCTAATAAAAAAGCAATGATTTCAATTAGAGTTCCTAGTAAGATTTGAAAAATAAAGGATGGCGCTACATAGTTGAAAAGGTCTTTTTACTGGTGCTGCAATTTCCTTCACTGTCTACGCCAATTCGAAAGTGACCGAGTATAAGAGCAAGTTGCAGACCTCGATACATACCAGCCTCATGACGGACCATTGGTTCCTGGGACATGTCACGTAAAACGTTTATTAGAAAAGGTAAAGCTCTGACGTCCTGCATTTGTCCAAGGCAGTAGGCCAGTTCGTGTTTCAAGAGTGCCGATGGATCTTTGAAGCAGTCATTAATTTGACTGATCGAGGTATAACCTCCAATACTTTTCAACGTGAATAGAGCTCGAAATCTCTCTTTCAATGGTCTCGTCTCATCGTTCAAAACATTCCCAATACTGATTATTTTATCTTCCTCGATGTTCACCATGTTTAAAACTTGTGTTTTGTAAATAACGTGTTCTAAAACGAAAACAGTTTCACAGAACAGATGTTACCACCTAACTCATCTGCAGCGCGGATTTGAGGTTATGTGAACAACTGAGTGCTACAGGGAAAATACCTATACCAGCCTATACTACTACCACTACTACTACTGCTACTACTCACCGAACTGGAGATAACTTCACGTGTACAGCAGAAAGCAGAATGTGTAGCGTCGAATGAGTGAGAGAGGTATATGTTGGCTATAATCTATCTCTCTTGCTCTACACCTGATTGGTCAAAGGCTTTCCTTTCAGTGAGAGAGATGGGGTAACCCTAGAGAATTTAAAAATCTAGGATTGTTAATTGAAAGTGTGAAGAAATGGAGAAAATTAAGAAGCGAGATGAAGTAGCTGATGGCGTATCCGGACTGGGCGCAATCGATTCTTCTCGCAAAATTATATTGATATAGTGCATCAAAAAATGGGCCAAATTTTGACCAAAGACATCCGAAGGGGTTAACCTTCCTTTGTTTCCGATTTTCATGGATCAGAAACTTTTCGTCTCAGAATCGTTTTTGCAATGTATCTTCGATAAACGTTATTTGGCTATAAATTGCAAGAAAATTTCAATTGACGCTTGACGCTGCGTGCAACAGCAATTTTTCGAAGATCTGATCACGTTTCCAATCGGTCCAGACTTGCTTCCGAGCGGAGTGCGGCCTCAATCGCTTCCGAGCAGCCGTAGATTCAAATGATTACAATGAGTTTCCTCCACGTGCGTGCAACGATAACTGTTACTGGGTGTATCGGCTGCTCCGAGTCCCGCTTAGCGACTTGTCGCGCTGGGCGATAATTGTGAAATGCTCCCTCGCGCCGAGCGCTCCGATTTTTAGTTTGATCGCTTCGATTGCCGGTGGTGCCCTCTACGCGCTGGACAGATTTTTCGCGTATTTACCACATTTCAGTAGTGTACGTACATAGTGTTATTCTTCCGAAATATTCATCGAGGCAACCCCGAACTTTGAATGCGAGTACTTGAGTGACACAGGCATCTTTGCGTTCTCTCTTTCAGAACAGCCCGTCGCACATTGCGTTCACTCCTTGTACCGTGTCTTGGGGTTCAGTGACCCCTCGGAGCACTACCCTCACTGTCTCGGGGGTAAACTTTTCATTTTCCGGGTTACCTGGATTTATAATTGACTCGTTGATATAATAGTTACGTCCCACGGCCCGGTTCACGATACAATCGATAACAATAACCAATGAAAATTTTGTAGTCAATTCTTTTTGTTTCAATCATTCGTGCTTCAATAACATCATTTGTTAATATATTTATGATTTATTTCGTTACTTCGAATCAACTATCCTAGATTTTTTATTCTTACGAAAAAAACGCAACTGCGACTCACTAACTCAACAAATATCATACAGTACGTAAATTCAGCCTTAATGATCAATAGTCGCAAGATATAATAGATCAACGCACTACCGACCGATGCCCGCAAATTACTAGAATATTACCACACTCGTGCATTCACATCTAACGCTGTTGTCATATTTTTTAATGCAGCCTGACCTAACCTAGCAACTACTGAGGCTAAATAAAATTTGGAAACAATGGCACGTAGCAGATTAGCAAAAATTGGCACGATTCATTCGAGGTAAAGTGCGAACGCATAATCCGCGAAATAATACTAAAATATGTAGGGTTTATTAACAAATCCTAAACTACTAATTCAATTTTTCCCTGCGAAAAAACACGAAAGAAGGTTATGAACTACCGTAGTACCGGAGTTACTTACTCCTTCAAAAAACAATTTTGATGGTTCACATAATTGAGCATCAACTTGAATGTTACTGTTTTCCGTTTGCAATTTGGTCAACTCCTTAATAATTGCTCATCATGATTTCTCTCAGTCTATGTTATCATTGAAGAACCGATTGATGTATTTCTAGAACAAGCGGTCTTCTCAGATCTGGGGCTATGAAAGAAGAGGATAAACCATTATGGTTCGACATTTATGAAGCTTTCCAACCAAAGGATGAACCTCGTTTCGATCGTCCTATAAGCACGGGAAATATCAGAGAAATTTTCTATGAGGAGGACGTCATTCGAGCGTAATTCAATACACCCAATATTTATAACAATCCCAAATTACACAAAGCCAAATAAGATTTACTGTATGGCAGGATGACGGGCTAGAGAATGTGTCGTAATCCATGTTTTTTTCGCTTGTAATGTATTACAGAAAGTTCCACAAGGATCATCCTTCTCTACCATTCGTTCACCTGAACGATACATCACGTTTGTCTCAAACACAAAAATTTATAGCTACATATCAAGAGTTATCAAAAGAGGTTTGTATAGATTGGCATATACACTTTGAGATGCTTCAATTGAATGAGTCAATTTAAAATTATTTCAGCTTGATCAGTAGCAGCGACTGTTAATTTCCTGAAAACTTATGAAGCTATTTAATTTATAACTGATATCCAACTAATTACGTATGTCCTTCAACACCTTGAAATATTTTCACCATACAATATCATTTCTTATAACAGGGTGGTGTCCAAAAATCTGAACTATACAAAGCTGCTGTTTCTCAAGTAATTGGCCAGGCGGTTAGATCACGAATCGACAAGCCTCAACCATCTGAAGAAACGACTTCAGTAGCTGATACAGAGAAAGGCAAAACTACAAACCTGAATGTTAACATTAATAACATACTTAAGGAACAGTAACATTTAATTTAATTCAACGAAACACTGTATTATAAGGAACACTAGAAAATGAATTAAACCAGTACTATATAGTAATCACTTTCTTCGTTACTCACCACATTTTTTAATCGCAATTGCTTGCAGATTTTAGTCTTCGCTAATCGGTTCGTACATGAAATCAATTGTACCAATGAAGTATCAAGGTCGATTTATTGATCTAATGGTACAATAAAAAAAAACAGTTACTTAGTACCTATTGCTAGTTTCTACACTAAACTCTCTAGCGATACTGCAACTTCATGAACATTTTCCATACAAAATAATATCATATTTATAAAAATACCTTCGCCATTCCACGTACCACTAACCATTACGAGTGCAAAATTTTAAAAACTGCAGTGGATGTGTATATTTTTCTAGAAACTTCAATTTACGTGAAGCTTGGAATGATATTTCTTGTTATTACTCAATACTTATAGTGTCAGTATCATTGGGTCTATTGCTTGAATATCACAAAATTGAAACGGTGTGTTATATAATGTTATCATTGATAATGTCTGCAACAATGTTTCCCATTTCCGTATCGCTTTCAAGAACAAATGAGTGCAAAATTCCTCTTTTGCACAGTACAGCATTGAGATTTGGATATCTAGTTCTGATTTCTTCATAATATTTTACAGGAGTCCAACCGTCCTTAGAGCCATAATATAACCAAAGTTTGTCTGAATTTTTTGACACCAATTCATGATCCAACTCTCGCACAATTTCCAGTTCTTGTTTTGCCAATGAAAACACCCGTCTTAGAACAGCGGGATTGACCAGCTGCAAAACAGATTTCCTGCACTTGCGAGGAATCCCAATAAAGAAACTGGCTACTTCGATCAGAAGAATTTGAATAATCAAAGGCAAAAACGTGAATATCCAGGAAAGGAACACCAGTATCGAAATCAAAGGTGTGGCCTGAAATAAAATAAAGTAAAAATTGAGTCAACCGCAATGTATGTATGAAAATTCTAACACGTCACTTTCAAGTTTTGTAAAAGTTCTTACGAATCGTGTAAAAAATTTTCCATTCGGGCTTTCTGCCATGCGTTCGATAGTTGGAAATAATAGGTAGCATTTTACAACCTGATTTCTAATCTCTTCATCCTTAAGCAGGTTTAAAACAAACCAACTGCCAATCGAGTGGGCAACAAGATGTAATCGAGCGTCTTTAGGCACGTATTTCTTGATGAACTCAGCCTGAAAGACAAAAAAATTAGTCAACATCAAGGAATGAAAATGTGAAAATATCACTTGGGACCTGCGTACCTTATGCTTAAGCTGGCCATCCAGATTGTACAAGTGCCTATTGTGCTCGTATTTAGGCAAGCTTCGGAGGCTTGTTTTGCTGGGTTGAACATGCCCCGCGTGCCCGACCATCCAGACCGGCGTTTCCGTTGGGAGTTTTGAATTCAGGGTCTTGATAAACCCATTGTAGAAGCTCGGGAGTCCAGGGTTGCCTGGAATGACAACTACCACATCTCTGTGACCGTCAGCTGCGAGGCCAGCCTCGACCCACCGACCCTCCGACGTAACGTGAGTCGGAACACCGTTCAGGTCTAAAAACGCTTCCTGCATTTTCTAAAAAAGAATTCAAACCGATTTCGAATTTGAAAGTCTGATATGTTTAAATTCCTTTGTCACTCTGGGTTATTTGCCAATCGGATGCAACGATCAACGACGCTTCAGCTTTATCCAATTAGTTAGAAGTTTAGATGATCGATTAATTCCCAATGTCTGTCTTCAAGATAATGTTTACACCGTCAGTAGTCGGAGAAATCAGGTCATGCGAATACACATATATGCGGGATGAAAAAAATTCTTGCCTCTTGACGCCTAAGGCAACCCTGGAATGATGTGCATAATTATGACTCGACGTATAACTGTACTTTGTAACCTAACCTAACGTACTCTAACCGGCTCAAATCGCGAATTTATGCAGGGTCAATGAAACTAGTCGCCATATACTTACGGACGATTGGAACTGTGGTGAACGATTATGAATAATTCGCAGGAGCGGGCAGCTTTTGGCTTCCGCACGAAGAATTCTATATTTCTGTTCGTCAAGTCAGCTGGAACAGCTGATTCTCGTCTGCTGGATGGACGAGGTTATGTTTGTCACATCGAATGTCACCCAGTTCGATATTGCCCGTTATTGAAAATGATGTCAATGCACCACTCATGCTTCCCGGAATAAAAATCAACAAAACGAAGAAAGGATCACATTTCGATATGTGCTTTTTTTGCATTATGTAAAGGTTTTAGCATATTATTTCTTATCCGCCGAAATAGCTCAGTTGGGAGAGCGTTAGACTGAAGATCTAAATGTCCCCGGTTCAATCCCGGGTTTCGGCAGTGGAAATACTTTTTGCAGTATTTTTTCTCTTAAGCTTTGATGATTATTGTATTGTAAACAAATTATGACGTGATAATAAAATCCTGTTGATATCTTTTTGATGGAATGAATTAGTGTAATCTTACAATTTTTTAGTATTATTTCTGAACTATATAGATATATCCACAGCTATTCATAAGTTCTTGTCTAAAGCGATCAAAATTATACCCACTATTCTATATGTATAACTCGTGTATAATGCTGAACATTGTAAATAAGATTACAGTCGGATTCGTGTTCAAAATTATGGGACGAAACGAGAATTTGGTTTTTATGGACGCTCTAAGTTTCACTCCAAGAAGTTTTATTTCTTTTAAAATCGTTATAATAACTGTAGTATCAATTATAGTAAAATCTCTCCCAAGTGACTAAATTTACTGTGATTGCAGTTGGCTGTGGAACTTGTACAACAAAAATCTATAGTAATTATCGCGCTAATCTGTTCGATTAGTTTATCATACATTATTCAGTTAAATTAGACCTCAACATTACTTGATCATTGCATCGACATCATATAATAGGAGTAATAACGATGAAATATTACGTTACAAGTGATTCTATCCATCAAGGCTATTACAAACAGAAAGCACATGCTAGATTTTCTGGCTAGAGTTACAGAATTACGCATTTCAATTTTTATGTAGAACTGCGAGTTTTCTCCGTTACGGAAAAGAATGAAAATTTCAGATATACCCGAGTATAGACATACTTCAGGTATTTCCGGTAGCATAAGGCTGCGAAGAAACAGAATTCTATTAGTATGTGCACGATCAAAAGTGTGCCGCATATTGGAATTGTCACTTTGCAGCGCGTCTCATCTGGTGGAAAAAAATCAAACTAATGCAACCAGGCTGACAGGTGACCGTTGACCGTGTTTTTTCGCGTGTGGGTGATAGAACAGGTATATTATTAATTTCATTTCAGTAATGTGTGCGACACGAGTAATTTTAAACCCCCTAAATTACGTTTTACTTCCATTAAAATTAAAAACATAGGTTATGTGGTGATAAAATGGCGCCGACAATCAGACTCTGACGTCATGAGAATATTTTCCAATACAAGACTTGACGTGATGAAATGTTGCAGAGTAGGATACATAATGTCGTGTCAACGATTCCATGCATGCACTCCGATCGTTTCGTGCATTACAATAATGTATAATATTTAAACGTGCGTGTTCCCTACGGTATACGCCAAATATATATCAAGCACGCGATCCGCAAGGGTGACGTATACACCTGTACATCATGCAGCCTGTGCAGGGGCTAAAGAGAAACGACTAGAGGTGTATCACACACGTAGAGGATGCACGCCGCGGCGGCACATGACGTACTCATTAGCATTCTTTATACATACGCATCGAGCTTGAAGCCTCTTAATTCATGCGGGGATAAGTCCAATATGGCCGCGCGCACCGGCTGCACAGCATGGCTGCAGGGGATAAATCGCGATGTATAATCATATAACGTATAACAAGACTCGCGGACATTGTTGCAGCCGGCTCGATGACGAGATAAGGTTTCTCCTTTTCCATTCCGATCCGAATTCTCGAAAATCTGTGTATACAGGTATTTTACGTCTAATGTTATAACGGATAACCGAATCGCGCTCTTTTGTTCCAAAAGCGCGACTAGTGCAGCTACGTTCAGAGGGTTCGCACGTACGTATCGCGCACTATTTGTGCCTACGTTCACACGGAGGCAATTTCGAACGGCGAGAAGTATGCGATTCATTTCGAATCTACGGCGCGCCCTGTGCGACCGCCATCGAAAATATGACGCGTATATAATAATGTATGACACGGATAATGCGATGTATAATCGCGCGGCGCCATTTTGGTGCCTGATCGCGTCTGTCACCTGGGCTTTTAGGCGCGGCGCCGATGGAATAAATTTCTCTCCGAGTGAGAAGCGGTCAGCAGCCGCCGTGAGTCTCGTCTCGCCGATGAGAGTTTCGGCGCTTCCGTGCGGATAATGACTGTCGTGTACGATGACGGCGGTCAGATTGTTGAAACACCCGCCCATCGGTCGGTCGGCGAGAACCTGGGCGGAGCGAAAGTCGCTTCGGAAGACGGAGAATGGTCTCTCCATCGTCGGCTGCTGCCACGGCACCTTGTCGCGCTCTACCCACGACCTACGGGCGTTCGTTCCTTCCATTCGCGCGCTTTCGGATCATCGCCTATTTGCCTCGCTGACCGCGCGGGTGAAAATGAGACGTTCGAAACGAGTTGAGAAAAACACCGGCGCACCGGCTTCAACGACTCGGAACGACAAGAAACGCCATGACTCGAACGCGTGGCTCCGAAACGCTTCGTTAATTTTCTAATACCGACTCCGATGCGCGACGATCGCCGACATCCTGTCGTGTTACCTGTTCGCCGTGCGAGTTTATAGTCTTCTCTCTCTCTCTCTCTCTCTCTCTCTCTCTCTGTTTGCTGATGCGTCGCTTCTTCCGATAAAAATTGATATACTAATACCTATATATATATATATATATTATTGATTATTGATGACACCTCAGCTCCTGACTATACTGCACTCGGGTGGTTCCCAATTTATTGAAGGAGATGGGAAAAATCATAATATTATTCAAACGTCTCGATATAATGATAATATTTTTCTCCTATCAACAAAATCCGATTTCGTCCCCTGAACGACATTCCAAATTTTATAAGCGGTCGAATTATTTCCTACGCATTGTTTGTACACCCAGACTGCAGACACACTGTCAATGAGGAAACAACTTGAAATTGAATGTACGCGTTTACAAAGATCTATATTGTATATATACATATATTGCTACATATGGCGCCATCGGGAGTACATATAATATATGCAGTCCTTGCAGCATGATACTTTAGCGAGATGTTACGAATCGGGTGTATATTTTGCGTCGACGCATATGGCGTGAGTTATAGCCAGTTAAAATCGAGTGTAATGTTATATACATTTCGTGCTCGGCAGGGAACGATCCAATCAGCAAACGCGTAAAAATAAGCCATAAAATATCTATACATGTGCTTTATTTTATAGAATTGCTCGGCATTTTTGTACTACCGCGATTATAGTCTACGGATAAAAGATGATACTTGTAACGTAGGTATATTTGTGTTACGCATAACGATTTTCCAGATTGCTCCAGCTATTTGCATATGGCGCTACAGATGATTCCAATCATTCTGCACAGGATTAGAAGTTTTGATGTTCGAAAAAAAAAATACAGAATACTTTATACCTAATATGGTTCTAGTCAATCACGTAGAAAAATCATCACGTGTCTAGTGTATGTTATTATTAAATATGTTTTCTTCTCGAATGAATGAACTAGCTACTTATGTTTTCTAAGTTTTAAGTAATGATACTGTCAACCAATGTTATAGGACGATATTATTTGTATACAAACATGATTTATATATAATTATATATATACATAACGTATGGCTTGAGCATTTTTAAGTTCAATTTTATATTACACACATATTATATGAATATATATATATATATATATATATATATATATATATATATACATGTACAAAAAACTTTTAGTATCGGTATCTATCGGTTGCGTGACTAAATTATTCGAAACAAACAGAATTCTTTGTTTTACTTTTTTATTCAATTTATCAGGCAATCGAAACCGATACTAAAAATTTTTGTAAACGACTAATTATTACAAATTGGTAAACTAAACAACGGCAACGGTCGAGCGTACGGCAACAAAGCTGCAATATGCGTGAGAGTCGATGAAGTATAATAAGATAATAACTTGGGATTGTTCATTATATAAAATTATACCTATCGGGATATTTTTCGAGAGCACCCTCCCCGCCGCCCATGTAAAGGTTCGTTATATTTAGAAATACCCCAGCTCCCTCCAATCCTTACACAGGACACGAAAAATCGTTTATCTTTCTCCTAGGCACGCGCGTGTGAGGTTCCTTGAAAATTTTTACCCCCATGGTTAAAAAAAAATAAAAATAAAAAAATGAGAAAAACCATACGCTGTTTATAAACAGTCCGGTTTCCTCAGTATGGTGCGAAGTTTGGTGCGTAGGAGCGGCGCGTGTGCGAGAGAGTGTACTTTTTTTACAATGCATAATCCGATGCCGGAAGCGGCGTGAAAAATCTATCACGAGCAGCAGCGTCCGCTTCGCCTACCGAGGAAGGAGCGTGGGCCGAGATTCAGGGAATAGATGGTGCGACGGAGGATGGGCGTGGTCTGATGACGTTGCCGCCCCCAGGAGGCGGGCCGAATTGTGGGGCGCGGCGTGGCGGGGGGGTGGGGGGGGGGGGGGGGGGCGGCGGCGGCAGGAGTCGCGGGCGCATCAACCTGCAGTCATAAGCGAGCCGTCGGGAAGCGTAGACGTTGCTTTGCCGGGTCGTGAACAATGCGGCGTTGTTTTAACCGGAAATAAAAGCGACACCGAGCCGATGTTGAAGACGAAATTGTTACGGTGGTAAAAAACAAGGCGGATACTCGAAGTCACGAAACGCGAAACTAACGGACGACGAGGATCTTCCTTCGTTTCTTTCTTTCTTTCGTCCTTCCGCCTTATTGCCGATCGAAGTGTGCGGTGCACGCGATCTGTTTTATCCGCCGGGGAAGAAAAAAAAGCAGGTTTGTGTACTCGTACGGATATTTAAACTCAACGCTGAACAGTAAACGATCGGTCGAAACGTGCGTCTTGTTTGTTTTTTTGTTTTTTTTCCATTCTTACTGAGGAATATTAAGCGAGACGCCGGGCGTAAATGATCGGGGAGAGTCGAAGTAGAGAGATGCGGGAACTGATTTCTCCGACGCTTCGAGAATCCCTTTAAGCGGGTTTCGACCGCTCCGAGCTCATCGGGTGCCGAGTTAAAGGGAATATATCCAAAGACCGCGAACCGCCGAATAAAACTATTGGATTTCCTTGTCGAGACGTATTTCGTCGCGAATCGATCGCACCTCGCTACCTTTCGCAAAACTGATACTTTTACCAAAAAGGACTCTTGGAAATCGCTCGGAAGATTATGGGCGCCGTTTTTATAAACGAGGAAATACGAACCGTACTCCGATCGATACGAAGTATTTCCGGGGAAATTTTCAACTTGTGAATAAGATTCGCCGGTAAATTCTTCTTTAAACTCTTGTCAAGTTTCTTCTGCCTCTACGTTTGTCACTTCGCATTTTATATTCGCAAGGAAAGTGACGATGATTCTCGACGTCTGAAATCAGACAAAAGTCTCGTGAGTGTTTTTTTTTCTTGCGACGACGAGCATAAACATTCATGAACAAGGTGAATCAGTGCGACGTTTATTTCTTGTAATATCGTCAAATAGACTGTACGAGGATATTAATTTTAAGAAGGAAGCGCATGCAGTGTCGGAATTAAGTGTTGGGTGTTTTATTTTTCGTTTTTTTCGTTTTTTTTTTTTTTCATCCTACTATTCAAATTTGATCTTTTCATATTATCGCGATGCTGCAGAGACACGCCTGTTAATATCGATCGATAATATGACCGAGTAACTCACATGGATATTTTTCTTCGATACGCAACCTGCTGCGCCTGTTCCGGGGATGAAAACTACTCGCTGCCCTGAGAATTCATCCGCGGCGTAATCGTCGCCAACCTGGAGTTTTGCTTCATAGCAGGTGAGAGAATTTATTTAGAATTCATTACTAATCAACGGTCAAATTACGAACGCGGTTGAAGTTGGTAACGCTAACGTGAGGAAAACTGAGGAAATTTACGAATAGTTTTAAAGTATATTAACTATAGTCGATTTTCTTTTCTTTCTTTTTTTTTTTTTGTAATAGTAATGTACAGTTTTACTTAATTAACTTCAACCTTGTAATAAAGAGTGCGAGAAAATTGGAGCAGGCAATTATTTTATCCACTCTCGTCGTCAAACTCGATTCTTCATTTTATCCTCCGGCTGTAACAATTCAAACCGTTGTACAGTAATGTTCATTAACGTGCCTTCCCTTTACCGTCTAACTTGTTTGCGGTCCGAAACAATATTCGAGTCTCGGTTCTATACGAATTATGCGACAATGACTTCCGATCTCTCTCACGTCGGCTGCGTCGCCGATCACTGTCGAAAAATTCGCATACAGAATCGAGACTCGCATTTTATTTCAAACCGCAAACAAGTTAGACGGAAAGGGAAGGCATTGATCAACATTACCGGAGCGTATATCAACCTTAAACTGTAAATCCATCTCGTGTAATACATTATAGATTATACCTACATCAAGTACGATATATACTTTTTTTTCCCCCAGTTTTTTATTCTTGTTTCACTTCCGGCACGGATTAAAACGCAAAAAGTAAAAAACGCACGAATTCGTTGAATAGATAAAACTTTTAAAGATTTGTCCGTACAATGTTAGTTGTAAGATGTGAAAATTGAAAGTTTGGATATCGTAGCGAAAAATTTCCTGTTCTTTCTCGATGTTATAAGTTTACTAGAGTTCGCAATTCACAATCATCGTAATACGAAATGTGTCATAACGATATTTCTTTTTCTTGGCTTTCGTGATTCCCATCGTGAATGAGCGTAAATCACGTAATAATATTACAATTACAGTATAAATACAGAGGAATAACTGTTCCAACTTTTTTACACACCGTTCGAAATCGATGTGAGTAAACAATGTTTGGAACAGAGTCTGCATGCCGGATGAAAACACGGAAAAAGCGTCGCAACGAATCGCGATTCTCCAAGTCGAAACACGAATCACCTCTCGCTTTTCGGTTTCGAACCAAAACTAGTTCTACGAAGTTACAATCGGAGATCAGGATTTGGATTGGCCAAAAACACAGGCGGACAACTGCGACTCTTTTATTTCTCTTTTTCTTTCACTCTCCGTTATGCTTTACGATACGGACATGCCGGGACTGTGTTTCGTAATAGTAATCTTCGTCGAATCGAACAAATTCTCGGCAAATTGAAGCCGAAAAATCGACGATGCTTAAGTCAGTAACCTTTATCGTAATGAAATATTGGGAAAAAATTACTATTTATACGAGTATATTTTGTTTCATTGTGGTTTGCTGGATTCCAAACTGTTACAATATTGCAAAATAACGGTTTTTTCACAGCACGAATCGCGTTACCGTAACGTTACTAACTTCAACATGATAAAAATCGAACACGAGTAGACCGAGAGAAAAGTTTTCATTGTAACGGCGTAATTGTTGTGTTATGTAATTACTGTATAATTCGTAATCACAATATCTACTTGTAACTCATCTTGCGTAGTGTATGACTAATTGTAAGACGACTATAAACCTTTCGTATCGTATCAATATATCGATAATACGATAGTACGAATGAATGAAAATCACGTTCCGTGAAATTTTCATTGAATGGGATTGCCGATGGTTCGTTTCAAGTTTTCTAAAAATTCTCAAGAGCCGACGCAACGATCGTTTGCTGCATCCAATCGGCAACGAAACTTGGGTGTAGTTTTAACGTTGCGCCGATGCTGCCGCGACGTTTGTTGGTATAATTCCCGTGTGGAGAGAAAAAAGAGACGCCTTGTATATATAAAGTGTTCGCTGGTTAGAGCGGTCATAGAAGCTGCCCTCAACCTTGAGACAGACCAGCAGCACCGTTCTAGGAATAAGACTGTACGACATTTTACGACGTAGTAAGTAAGTAAGTATGAAAGGAAGAAAGGAAGTAAGGAGGGAAAAGGAGGTAAAAGTTTCACCTCGTTCGCTATAAGAGTGAAAAACAAAAAAAAAAAAAAAAAAAAAAACACGTGGATGGTATAACATTATGCACGCGGTGTCCTTAATAATTAATATTACAAAATTGGGTTAAATGAACTGTACGAAGTTCATCACACCTCGATGAATATTAATTGTTCTTTTATACTTTGAATGAAAAAACAGAGTAGCAAATATCCGCCGCAGACGAAAAATTGAGAGACAGTGTTGTAAGTATAATTGAAAACTTTGGCTCAAAATATTTGATAACTTCGTTGAATAAGAAATTATAAAACATATCATTTGTGAAACGCTGTAAAGAGAAAAGTTACAGTATTGAAGAATCAAAGACACGGAGACCTATTTTAAAGAATTTAAAAATTTTCACAGTTGTAATTTACGATTTTCCACCTAGGCATATCCTAAACAGTTTTTTTTAGACCGATAGAAAGGTTCTGGAAAAATATGAGCGTTCTACGTTATGTGGAAGATATCGCTTAGTTGATTTTTCACTTTTTTATTTTACACTGTTTTGAATTTATCAAGTATTTTGAGTAAATTTTTTGTCTACCGCTTACACAAATCATAACATCAATTTACCTCACAAAGAAGACTCGTACTTGTAATATTAAGTTTCCAGTTGATGATTAAGAAGTGTATCTGACGATATTTTCGTTATTAATTCAATATTACGAAAGAGTTACAATTTTATACGAATCTTTAATTTAGGAGAATAAGATTCCCGGATGACACATCGTTGTGTTATTGATCGTGATCTTTGGGTTGAATATAAATGTCAGGAGAGAAATAATAACTGAAGTGCTACAACGTGTTTCTTCGCAAATTCAAAAGAATGTGAAAAAGAAATTGAAAAATCAAATGAGCGTGATCTTCCACGTAACGTAGAACGCTCATATTTTGACAACATCTTTCTTTAGACCTAAACAAACTTTTTATGGGGTGCCATGGTGGAAAATCGAAAATAATTTTTTTCCGATATATATATATATATACTTTGATCCTGGCTTCTACGTATCAACTTTTCCCTACAAACAAATATGTAGGAAACAATAACGCAACGCATCTTTCCCATACACTTGGAAATTCAAGAAAAGCGATTTTCGATACGTTCCCGAAGGTTTCACAGGTATAACAATCGTGATCCTTGTACATTCTAATCTTTCTATATATTTATCTTTATTCCCTCCACCTCCCATGTAAATAACTCGACGTGAAGTTTTTCCTGACTATTCGTTTTTGTTTTTCTTCCTTCTACATATATTCTCATTAGAATCGCGTTAGTGCAGCCAGCATGTGTTGCAATTGCTGAGCCGTTGTCTCGCTCAACTCGTTCTGCACGATTCGCATGCAGGTATAATTCATTTTTCCTATATTCACTGCCTAGTTATAACACTCCCATTGTACCTACCGCATTCATGCACGCGTGTATGTAACATACGTGTTTTCTCACACCGATCACGTAGCAACGTACATTAAAAACAGTCGCGGTGTTCGATGTATTAGAATGCGTTGAGATTTAATTGATCCTCGGATCTTCTCACGTTGAAATTTTCCTCGCCGCTATTCTCTGCGCCTCTCCCTTCCATTTTTCATTGCAAGCGGAAATTTCACGAATGAACGTGCCCAATACGCGAGGCACAATTAATTCAGGGTGCGCACAAATACGTCTTTGTAATAATTCCTACATCGGTATTGTATAGTATATATTATATACATTGTATAATATATATAACATATACACCATATTATTGTACACATATATATAATTCCACCGTGGATTTTCTCGAAACGGAAAAATTTTAATGTAAATGAAATATCGTATGTGCAGTGGTACAAAAATTTTATATGGCATTTAGGCGCCGTGATGCTGCTGTAATTATTGCAGTTTTTGTTTGTTTTTTTTTACGTAAAAACACGGACCACGGGCAACAGTGAGAAAATCTATGTAATAAGTATCGCTATGTATTATTGATAGAGAAGCACGTAAGAAACGAATTGATATAGTTTTAATACGAATATTTGATAGCAGGTTAGTCGTAGTATATCTAACGTTGGGTAATTAATATACGTATTATATATATATATAATACACTGCGGGTAAAAATTTGAAAATCACCTTGTATATATTTGTATTCTACAACTCTCTTCTTTAATTTTCACATCCACGTTCTCTCTTAATTCAAAGTTTATGTTTTTCAATCTCGGTGATTCCAGACATTGCAAATTTATTACACCTATCGTAATACACGCTGTGATCTGTATGCGTGCACATGCATGATCCAGAAAATGGAGAATTTACTACGGTGTGGCTTGAATATACACGTTACATGCGTGTGTAATACACAATACATGTTCATGTATACAAAATATCCCGTGTATAGTTGTATAATTAATTTCGTCCCCCACGCATGCGTGCATGTATATGTACACACATTTATTGCTATATATATATACATACATATGTAGTTACGGTAAAGTTCGCTGAGGTCCTTCCGCCTCCGGCTAGGCTGCGCTCATAATATGACCGCGATTCAGGATTTTACATACATATACATATGTATACGGGATGGTTACACACATGGAAAACATGGAAATTTTTAATTTGGTGATAGAACAAACTGAAAACATCAGTTTACTATCACGGGAGTTAGAAATCATTTTTTGAGGTAACGAGTTTACTTTTTATCGTCGAGAAAACAAATTGGCTTAAAATGACTTTTTTTTTTTTATACCTACATTATATTTTTCTTCAAGTCGTATTGAATTTGAAACGATTAAACAGAGTCGATAAGCTGAACGATTTAGGTTTTATTGTTAGTAATTTACTAGAATTGGAAAATTGTCGGGGAGAGGCTAGGTTTTAGATGTCTTGAAAAGTTGGAAATGTCGTGGAATTTTATTCCTCCAAGTATCAAACCCTTCGGCGTTCGAGAGCCGCTGTTGGGCCCTCTAGCATATGTGTAACATGTTACACCGTGTAACAAGTAAGTTGCGTGCCGATTATACTCACAATTAGTTATTATATCTACCGTGCTACATACGTACGTACATATTACAGGTTTTCACTTTCCTCGGAACGATTTTCGCGAACGAATAAAAGGTATGTTTTACGCGTGGATGTCGTTATGTATTTGTATCGTAATCACGATATTGTACCAAGTCGAGTACACAATATCTACAAGGGTGTTAAATCGATAGCTCAGATACCTGTTGAATATTTCGCCGCGGCAGCAATTCTCTCTCTCTCTCTCATCTACCTATCGGCATTTTCTTTGCATACGTATTATGCACGATTACAACATTACAATTATAATTGTAACGCGTTAATTAATCTCGGGTTAATTGTTGCTTGTCGCTATACGGCCAAGATTTTCTTTCATCGTCTGTGGAATATTTTTTGAAACTTTTGAGAGGCAATATCTGGGGATGATCGTCTTTGAACGTTTGTTTTACGCAGTTACTCTTATATATATATATATTTATTTATTTATTCACTTATACGCTAATAGTATATTAGAATAACGGAAGTTTGGTATCAACTGGTTATCATTCACCTTTCGTGATTTTTGCCACGGTCAAAATACGTTTAAGGATAAATGATAAAAATGCGGTACATTGCTGCATTGTGTGTATTTATATTGTATATATATATATTTTATCTCGATCCATTTTTCTTTTTCGCGGGTGGCGAATGATAATTTGAAGTGTTACAAATATATGTATTCGCGCAGAATTTATCGGAGTCTCATCTTTTTTTAATTCATGAATGTAACGTATTATGTAAATTATAATTATGCGCATATGCATGTAATACGTTATTTACAACGAATATAAAAATTTCTAACAGGTGTCGTTGTTTTTCTTTATCAATTGCTTTGCGTTATCGATTGACGCGGTATATTAATATTAATCAAACATCTATTGAACAACGTTAACGATCTCACAAATCGCTCGCAATAGTAAAATATCACCACATGCGCGCATTGAAATGATCCGTCAAATATATTATAAATACAAACAGATACACATCCGTTGCACCATCTTAATTATCTAATTTCGAATCGCATACGGAACATGATATTATAATATCGATCAGTGAGATGTACGTAAATTCCGAAACGTTTGCCAAAGAAAATACGAGATATATTCGCTCTTTTCCCTTCTTTCCAATTAACATAGACCAGTTGTTTTTTTCAATCATCTTCAGGAACTACGTAATTCAATATACGTATATTACAATTATATATACATTTTCGTCCGGGTCTTGCGCGTCTGATGTTTGTAAACTATTTTTAGTTCTTTCGTGTGTTTATTTATTTTTTTCTCACGAGCGATTTTTTTTACTTCGGTTTTATACGTACTATTGCATATATTATGTAATATCGTCATATAATACTTTAAACTTGGAAATTAGACTCTGAATCTTGACAAAGCAGAATAAAAAAAAAAAAAAAAAACTAAACGAAAGTTGGAATATCAATATTATGAATATAACGCATTATAAAACATGCAGCTTATTTGCAAACATAATAACTTGCTTTGCTTTACACTTGCATAATATGTGTACTTATAAATGTATGTAACCCTTTGAACTCGGGGTTGTTTGCAAAAATCAATCGAAGAATGAAAATAGCTCATATGGCTATATATTACATATTATTAAAATTGTTGTTGTTGTTGTTGTTGTTGTTGTTGTTATACCATTTATCGGCAATTCCGTTTCGCATGATATGTTTTTGTATATAGGTAACGAATAACGTGTCGTCGGCGGGTGAAAATTACAAAGTTCTTTTCACGTTATACGGCGAGGAGGGCAATTGTTTGCGGTAGTATTTTCGTTAGGTATTTCGTTGTTGAAATTGCGCGAAAAAGGCGTCAGACTTGGTCCCGGAACGTTTGCCTCGCTCCTTTCTCCCCGCAAATTCCCAGAAGCATTTTTCATTTCGCAATATGCATTATATTATACACTCGCGTTTGCGTGCCGTTTGCCGCATCGTACGTATGTGTATGCATGTATATATATATATATATTCATCGCGTATATATGATATATACGTATACACATGAATACGTACACATTATACAACGGATGCTGTTCGGCGCTACCTGCTTAGGCGCTTACGAAGACGACGTCCCCCGATTTTTATTTATTTTTTTTATTTTACTTTTTTGTTCTTCTTCTTCTTCTTCTTCTTCTTCTTCTTCTTCTTCTTCTTTTTCCTATTATTATTATTATTATTATTATTATTATCGCTGTCGTTGTCGTCGTAAAGTAAGACGAAAGGCTTGGCTTCGAGCATAGAACCAATCGAGTGTTCGTGTTGCGGCTGTTGCGTTGTTCATCTCACTCTTACGATGCTTCACGGATCCGCGAGACTCGCGGGGCAAGTGATCCGGTGGTCTTCTTTAGCCTCGAGATGATGCCGATGCTGACCGAGCTCGCTATGTAGTAAGCCTGTCGGCAAAATGATTTATTTATTTACCCGCGCCACTTCGGAGTTAATGACAATTTTTTTTAGAAGAAGCTTGTGTATTATTACGTACATAGGAACGCAACTTGCATACATACACGTACATATATATATATATATATATATACGTATATTATTATATAGAGCTGGAGAAGATGTATCGTTATGGTTTGTTTTATCGTATCATTGTGTGACGTATACTGAATTTTGGACCATTATAAAATAACAACGAAATAGGTTTAATGATTTTTTTTTCTTTTTTTTTGTCTGGAAAATGGACCGATTTTGCACTACGTAAACGGTACGACGTTCAATGTTTATGTATATGTAATATATGCGTATATGTTAGGGTTGGTTTTACTTGAACAAGGTATATTATGCTCGTTTATTTTTATCCTTCTTTAATTCATCACCTCCACAACCGTGATCGTATATTATACGTAATGTAATATCACGAGGATATAAGCGTATGTAATTGTTGTACGGATCGCAGGTTGAAGCGTGTACTCTGTGCGCGAATGACAAGGGAAAAATGTCTTTTAAACAGTCGCGAAAGCTTTATTGATATAACATGAGGAAGTTTTAATTTTGTTACATTAGCTGTTTTTACGTAATCGTTATCAAACTTGTTAACATTTCGCGTTGTAGGAATTGAATTTTAGAAATGAACTGATTAAAAAAAAAAAAAAAGAAACAGCAAATATGATTGTACAAATAGTGTGCGATATGATACAGGGTCCTGTAAATATCCGTTTGAAATTTGGTGAAACAAAAACGCGATTATTTACTTGTTTACTTGTGTAAAGAGTGGTCGTATATTTTATAGTATACAGCGTGTTCGTAGTAACGAAGCAACGAAGATCAAAGTTCTGCAAATTGATTATACAACCACGGAAGGAATCAATGTGAAAAATGATCGCATGTGCAAATCGTGACCGGCAACGGAAGAAAAGTGAAAAAATCGCGAATCGCTTTCATAATTTATTAACGTACAAGGTGAGATATAATGTAAACGCGTATTGCGAATTTTTTCATCGTCAACGTCATTTTCTACTTACTTATTGTTTGTTTTATTACCGATTACGTAATTCTTCGTCTTTTCATGTTCCGTCGTTGAATATGAAAATTTATTCTTTAAACTTACACGTACTCGCGAATCTGTAACAAAAAGATTCGACGAAACAATCCCGATTATGAAATGCATAACGAACAGATTTCTGGTATATATAAACTTGTGCAATTATGTTGTGTATCGTATAACACATTTGTTGTAAACTTGTGTAATTTATCGAGTCCCTTTGTATAATCCATTCAACTTCTCGAGACAACTGATCTTTGAGACTCGAAATTTTGACTGCACGTAACTTTGTTCCGCTGCTACACTTCTGTCCAACTATTCAAACTATCGTAACAGATGTTGTAATTATATATCTTTTGTCGATAAATTCTATTTCATTCCGATCCACTCTTTTCTGAAATTGGCGAATCTAGAAACACTTGATTTGAAAAAAACAAAAAACGTTTCTGCGATGCGGGAAGAAATTAGAAAATACCGAATGATAAAACGAGTTTATTTTTTACATACGTATCGGTCGACAAACTATATGAATTTTTTTTTTAACCGCGAAATTGTAAATGAATTGTTCTCCCAATTTGCACGATTGTTTTTCAGTCAATTTATTTTTAACAACAATAATTTACATTATATCGCAAAATGGTTAGGCGTACCTCGTTTTTCGTAATCCCAACAATATTTGAACAGTTTTTTTAACGATACCTGTTTTACTGAAACTTTCTAGTTAATGTAACAAATTAAATTCTCCTCGGTGCATGTATTATAAATCTTCGACCCAACATGCAGGCACGAATTAAACACCTGTCATTCGATTTCTGTATAAAATTGAAAAACTGATCTATGCATTTGTCGCGAGTAATCCTCCCGTCGAGAACCACTGTTCGACGTTTATACGTACACGCATATTGTATATATATATATATATATATATATATATATATATCGACGGGTCCTATGGAAACAGACGTCGTATTTCGTCGGGTGGCTAAAACGGACGTATGTATCTCCAAAAAAACGCTGTACACGTTGAGTTTAAACAATGCTCTGTACACGTCTTGCAGGGTCGACTGACAAGATACCTCCGTTTCAGCCGCCCGACGAAATACGTCTGTTTCCATAGGACACACGCACGTGTGTATGAGAAAGAGAAACGAAAAGCGAGAGAGCGAGAGAGAGCGAGCGAGAGAGGGGAGGAGGGGCGAAGTTGCCGTGCGTCAATCATTCAAGAAGGGATGCTGGCATTCGGGTCCGACATTGGACGCAGGGAAAGAGGAATTTTCTCTCTCTCTCTCTCTCTCTCTCTCTCCCTCTCCCGGATGGGGGGTGCCTCGAGGGCAAACACCCGTTTCGGAGGGAGAGCGACCCTTCCACCCTCGCCGGAACAATGCTCGTTGACCTAGGCCCGGTCGCTTCGGTATCTCGGTCTCTTCCATCCGCCGGTTCTGCGACGTTACGTGACGTAGGTCCGTGTTTATGTTGGCTGCAATGTATCTCTGCGAACGTGTATGCATATGCGTAAAGGGCTGCAGCCTCGACATCGAACGAACGGGGAGGTCGGCTGCTGCACGGCGCGATACGTTGCATATTATACATATGTATACATACATATATATATATATATATATATCTGTGTATAAGTCTACAGATGCAGATGCAGATGTGTGCAGGGTTCGGCGCATATGTCCTGCTAAATTTCGCGCAAAATTATAGGGTGTTTCGGGAAAAAAAAAAAAAATACCCGATATGAGATTTTTCAACTTGGTGAGCTTCTGAAGAAAAGCTTTTGTCTAGGTTGAAAGAAAAATGATGGGAAATTATGAGGGTAGTTTACGTTATTTGGAAGATCGTTCTCATCTTTTTTTTCTTCAATTCAATATACGAGAAATTGTGAACAAAATTATTTTTTCTATTGCTTACATCGTTCGCAATGTCAATTACATTGCACAAAAGACCGAGAAGAATTGTGATATTTAAGTAACCGGTTGTTGTTCGAGAAGTGTATCGTATATGTGTAACGAATTTCTCGTTATTAATCTCATAAAATAGTGATAAAATATTAATTCAGAAAAGTTGGAACCTCGTTAGATACGTACATTTTTATATTACGTATCGTGATCTTTGCGTTGAATATAAATTTCAGAAAAGAAATAATAATTGATGTTGTACAACGTGTTTCTTTTTTGAATTCATAAGAAACGTATAGAAACAAAGTGAACAATCAATTTAGGACGATCTTCCGTGTAACGTAGAACGCTCGGTTTTTTCGAAAAAATTTGCAAATTATTTATCGTCTGTCTACATTGTTGTGTTATCAGAAAAGCGGTTCGGTATTTTTTCCACATTTTACCTCTCGATCCGGTCATTGGCTGAATGGTTTGCATCTGTTTTTATTCGGTGATATAATAAATATCTGTGTTAATTATTTTCGTTATATAATTAAATTCGTTATTCATTAGGATTTGAAAAGCACCTGAATAATTGTTCAGAACGTTGCATCTACTAATATAATATATGTGTATAATATGTATACATACATATATGGATAGTAATGTGACATAAAGACGGATCTATATATAACTGTGTTTCCATTTCTGTGTTCATTCGCTTATTTTTTCAGCTGCAACTTGTCGCGGCGCAGCCAATTAGAAGTTTTTGAGAGTTTATCGAAGAGAATGAGGAGGAGGAGGAGGAGGAGGAGGAGGAGGGGAAGGAAATTTATTCGATTCTAAACTTTATTGAAATACATTGCAGCTCATTTCATAGAGTTTAAATTTTACCAATCACCCTCCGCTCTCTTTGGCACATTTTCTTTTTTTTTTTCTACACACGTATACGGATAGTTTTTTGCTTCCACTCTTGCTTCGTTACAATTACACCGCGTGAGACGCGTGATGCGAATTTCAAAGTTTATTATTCACTTTGTTACATGTATAAATCCGCAAAATGTTTCTCAGCTAACCCAACTGACAAGAGAACAAAAGCAAATGATATTGTACAGATATTTACTTTCACTTTTTACTCGGAAGTGTACGATAATGTGAAAAAACAAGTGTGCATAATAGTAGTTTATAGAGAAAAAAAAACCAATTCAGTCGGTGGTTAAATCGTTTCGTACGAATTCGTATTGGCCCGTGACGTGATGACGTCACGTTTCACTGACCGATAAAAATTACTCCTCACAGCGGTTCTCATTTCCTCGTTTCGCTGGCTCTGCACGTGCGTAAATAACCGAGTGTTTCGAGTTTTAACGCACGCGTTGAAACTGATGATGGATAAACAAGGCTGTAAGGTATTCACCTGGAATTATAATCCGGGTATAAATATATCGAAGAAAAAGATGACGGAACGAATGACGTGGGTATGAATAAAAAAAAAAAAAGAAAAATTGAACCGATCTAATCGCACGCTGACGAACTCTTGGTAATTCCTCTGACCATAAATCAAGGAGGGTTTGTAGCAAGAGGGAGAGGAAGAAGAACTTTCGGCGGAAAGAAACGTTGAGGTGGTTTCCGTATTGAACGGAGGAACGACGCGACACGAACCAAAAGGCGGAGGCGGTCAATGGACACGTCTTCTCGTTTCCGTTCCTCGTCGCGTGATTACTCCTCTCTCCCTGCATCATCTCGTAACTCGTGTCTCCGAGCTGTCTACAGGTGGACTTGTTCGGTGTTCCCCGCAATGGGTCGTTTTCTTCTTATTGTTGTTTTTTATTTATTTTTTTTTATTTTTACCTGTTCGGTTGCATACGAAACCATATTGGTGTACCTATACCTATATAACACGTGTACATTTGTGTATATTGTTACTTGGTTGCTACGCTAACGACTGTTGTTGTAAAAACAGTATTTCTCTAGACGTTGAACTTGAGAGCACGCAATTTACTTGAACATGTACGATTTTACCCCGTCTTATTTATCGGAGAATCGTTTTATTTTTCTTGGTAAAAGAAAGTTGCAATATATAATACGTACGACGTACAAAACTGTTGTATTACACCTGTAACACTGTTACTCATTACCGCGTTGCGGTAGAAACTTTATTCACACCGTGATTTTAGAACTATGATTTTTCAATTAGTGTAAGCTGCAAATTTTTGTTCGATTTGCATTGCATAGGGTAAACTAGTATACCGAATTGAACACTTGTGAATGAAAATTAAAAAAGTAATATATGATGATTAATAAATCTTTATAATAAGCTGTAAATTTTTAAAGTAAAAATTTTTACACTTCCATCTACCGTATTTCCAACTTGTTCTCACCGTTAGTTTTCACACTCTTCGATACGATAAACTTTCGTTATATTTTCAACGAGATCCAAAAACCGCTTACAAATGTTATCTCAAAGATACTAATTACACTATAATCTTCCAAAAATATAATTTATCAATTGTTACAAGAAAAAAAAAAAAAAATGAAACTTCTCTCGCAATCAGTGTATATTATATATATATATATACCTAATAAACCTGCAGACTATCGAGTATACGTGACAAAAAAAAACTAATCGCCAAAGTTTCGTCAAACATTACTTGCCGAGAGTAATTCTCATTTTCCGCGCGTAATATCGACCGGGAATTGATCTATCGTGAAATTTCTCCGAATAATACATTCCTCCCAGGTGCCAACGTGTGATACATCGAAAATCCAGAAGTGGACGGCTCGTTCTGCCTCCACATTGCCTAGGCCCTCCCAATGTATATATATATAGTATATTATATACCCACGTAGGGCTGCTGATGCCTTCGTCATCGTCAATCCCTAAAGTGGCAAGAAAGGGGGGGGGGGGGGGGGGGGGGCTGAGCTTTTATAGCAAAGTATATACGTACGTAAATACATACCCATGTACTAAACTTTTGAAAGAAATGAAGAGAGAGAAGGTCAGATCCGCTATTTTGTGTCGTCTCTTCTCTCACTCTCTCTCTCTCTTTCTCTCTCTTTCTCGCTTTCTCACATCTTCTCTTCTCTTCTCTTCTCTCCCCGAATTGTGCGTGCACCCAAGTGGAGCTCATCGAGGATTTTTCTTGAAAAATGATTCCTTTGAGAATTTTTTTTGAAAAAGAAGATTGAAATGAAAATAAAACAACGTAAGAAAAGAAAAAAAAAAAAAAAAAAAACCTTTTAGGGGGTGCCGTGGTGGAAAATCGCAAATTTCTTTCTTTGTTTCGAAACACCCTGATACATCCGTATGCACGTATGGATGTAACGTGGATCGTATTGAACAGATATTCCGGGTCTAACGTCATTCTCGCGAATGAAACCTTCTCGGAGGTATAAATTTCGAAACTTGTACTTCCTCTATATATCACAGCTGCCTCGGCAAATTGCAACGCACCGATTTTACCTTATGTATTAAGGTATATAAACAACAACAACAATAATATCAATAATACACGGATATGCGCGGAGAATTGTGCATTTTTCGCAAATTTCTTTCTCCGCTTTTTGCGTATGTACGTAAATATTCGTGTATCCCTTTCTCTTCCTCTATCCACTCTTATTCCGTCATGCCTGGTTTTTCTCTTCATTTTCGCCTTTTTCGTCTCACAATCAGCTCGAGCGAGTCGGTCCCCTTGTGTAATTTTACATTCGCAAAAATTCCTTACGTAATTAAATACGCAAGTCCCACCGCTCAACCTTGTCTTTCCGAATTCTCACAATTTCGACAAGATAACTAACGTCGCGTGTCGGTACTGCAACTTTTATTTACACAGCTAGGCTCTACATATCTATATGTAATTCTTTAGCGTTTCTAGTATTTTTTACGATTAATATCATGTATAGATATATAGGGTATAACACAGTGTGCGATTTTAGCCCAAGGGTGAGAAAAAAATTAGGGGGGGGGGGGGGGGGGGGCGGAGGTGGATCAAAGACACCGAGATTTCTTTTCAACAATATTGTACGCGGTCGGAGGTAAAAAAAAGATATCGGATCTCTTCCGTAGTCGGTTGAAGAAGAAGAAGAAGAAGAAGAAGAAGAAGAAAATGATTGAGATTAAGATGAAGGAGAAGGAAGAAGAAGAAGAAAATTGAGCGCCGATGCGGTTGTCGGTTGCAATTGCAGCTTTGTGCGGCAGTCGATGGCCTGCCAAGGGTGTCTGACTGTGAAAATTGCAACTTATATTTCGCCTATATATACGAAGCCTGAGGGAGGTTTTGCACTGTATCTACTTCTAGCTTCATATACTATACATATATATATATACGGTATAACATGGTACAACCTCTGCAGGGCAACGTTCGTTCAAGTTTTTACTCCAACCTTGTCCTACGTGCAGTGATTTTTTTGTTTTCCTTTCTTCTCTCTTTCCTTCCTTAATTTATCCTTGCGCCTACAAAATATTTATAATATATATGTATATAAGTATACAAAGTAATCGTACAAGTTCTATTTGATGAGAAAGATAAGATTTATTCGTTACAAAATATGAATCTGTGGTTAATTTTGATCTCTAAAGTTTTATCGCGATCCGTAATTTGTAAATATTCGTTAAATCGTATACGGAAATGTTTTATATTTATTAGAGATAAAAGTCACAAAGAAAGAAAGAAAAAATAATTTGATTTTATTCTTGTTACACGGTACCAAAGAGAAAATACTCGCATCGTCGCGTGCAAAGAAAAATTTGATTTTCATTGAATCAAAGAATTTTCAGTGACGTTTAACACGAGATTCCCGTATTCCTCAAGTTTCACAGTCGGTGCCTATTACTCACTTTGCGTTACGTACGTAATTTAACGAATATGCAGCAGCGGTACGGCTGGGATAGTCGGACGTCCGCGTTATCTCGAAGGAACAGAAACCCGTCTCCTCCTCCTCCTCCTCCTCCTCCTCCTCCTTGATGTAACTGCCGTGCATGCCGAAGCTGCCGCGGGTCGCGTGTGTGCATGTGTGTGTGTGTGTGTGTCGTCAAGAGACGAGGCCTAGATAGTAGCGTCCGGTGCGGTGATCGATCGGATTGTATTGCGAGAAATATAAATCGCGATACGCGTACTCGTAACGAAATTTACGCGCTTATTTATTGTATACATACAATGAGAAAAAATTCATTCGTTGCGGTAACTAGAAAAATTGAGTAAAACAGGTATCGTTAAAAACAAACTGTTTGAATATTGTTGGAATTGCGAAAAACGAGTCACGCCTAACGATTTTTGTCACATGTCACGTATATGACAATGACGGGAGAATCGAAGAACGGATTACTCCGTAGGTACACGATTTTTATACATTAGTGAAATTGTATGTCGGTATTTTACTGCGATCGTTGCGAAAAGTCGAAAATTATTTTATCCTCGTTTTATAAATATTTAAATATGTTTTATTTGATTTATCTGAAAAAACATAAACAAGCGAAACGTAATGAAAAAAAAACCATGTCGTTATTTAAAAAATCGTTTCTTATATGATCGCATTTTTATTTTTCATCGCAGTCTATAATAATAAAATTACAGATGATGTTTAAACCCTTTTTATTTTCAAATATACGTACATATATAATACAAATTTTGTAAGAACAAATAAAAATTCATTTGCTTATGAATTTCGCAATGAATTTGGATACCGTGTAGTGCGAAATTTTTTTTATATTTCGACGCTGTAAAAAAAGATACATGTGTAACATATAAATTATATATTTCTTATGGAATCGAAACCGTGCCGGTCAAGTTTCTCTTTTTAGATTACATTATTCTCACATCGTCAGCGCCGTACGTTCGTCGTGTATATATATATATATGTATATTCGTATTATCTTCTCCTAATAAGACCGCTTGAGTAATATACGATCGATCTCCGATAATGAGTTGTTATTTATACATTTATACATTCAGGTATCATTGTACGGAGTTGGTTTATTGTTTAATTCGAGGGCAGTGAGCCGGTCTTAATCCTATCTTTGAAATACCGCCGTACTCAATGCATACTGTATACGATATATAATGGATACAATTGTAAACGTTACATATCCCTTAATGTTGCAGACGAAATGGAATTTATGACTACTCGGTGCGGGATCTGAGAAACGCGGGGGTATTAGAGACACGAACGCGTATACAGGGTGGGCGCAAAAATAATAAGAAAAAAAAAAAAAAGAAAAAAACGGGGCCCATTTGAAACGTGAACAACATCCAAATTTGTCGACTCATTTTTGAAAACTTTCTCTTTCTCGAATGTAGAAGAACGAATCTTTCGTTTCGCTTTTGAAAATCTGGCAAATCTTTATTCGTTGTTAAGATACACGTTTTTCAAAAACAGGGGTTGAAAAAGTCGTCGGAAGATTGAATGAAGTTGATATTAAAGAACGGTTAACTCAATTTCCATCTGAAATTGTCATTCGAATATTAATAATACTGACGTTTTAAAAATTCTCCGAAATTTTATTCACGTTACACGAAATGTTTCTCGTAAATTTAAAATCAAAACGCGATCTTCAAAGTTAAAATTTCTTTTTTTGAAAGACGTTGTCGACGAAGTTAGCAATGAAAAAAAGTTAGCCGTGGACAATGTCGAGAACTTGACCAAAATTTATTGATTGAAAATTTTAGATTTTTCGAAACGGCGTAAAAGTCATTGTAAAATTAAAAATATAGTAATTTTTTAATTAATTTAATTCCGTTTTCCTTTTGCTTTTTCGCATTGATCATAATTAAACGTTTGAAAATTTTGTAGCGTTAAAAATATCAACGAAGTGGCAGTTTTTTTTTTTTTTTTTTTTTTCTTATTTACCAAAATAAATCTCACGGAGTCTCGCGACGCGGACAAAGACGCCGAGTTTTTGGCCCAACAATTCCGCGTGTCGTATATGTATATTCAGGAAAATCGGGGGATGCCGAGGATGGCAGGCATCCTTGCCCCCGACGTCGGTCGCTAGGCAACTGGCGCCCCTCTGGATCGGCTCCATTTCTGTCTCTCTATCTCCATCTCCATCCGTTTCCCTTCCTTCTATCCGGAACGCGACGACTGTTTTTTATCATACGTGATCGTGCCGAGAGACTCGTGAACTAGAGATAAACTTACGATAATCGATGATAATGACGTTCGCGTTGATTGTGTGCAGCGATTTTAACTGTGCGATGAAAAAATATTTACATTTGCAAATAATTTAGAGGGATTTAAATTTTTTTTAAGTTATAGAGGGATATAAATCATGTCGTTGGATTAATTTTCAATCCAGGAAAAATTTATTATTTGCCTCAAAAAAAAGGTCCTCTTAAAATCGAACTACACGCGTATTACGTGTTGTTGTACTTGCGATAAGTTACAAAATAAATTTGCTTCAAGTTGAAAATAAATCGAACGCCAAGATTTGAAATGCTTCACAGAGAAAAACCAACAATATTTTGTGACAAGTTTGGTATTTTCGCTGTTAATCTCGGAACAAAAAAAATTTTTAAAAAGAGTATTTTCACACGTTTTCACACTTTAACCTTGAACAACTTTTCAAAGAGTTCAGTTATCAAAAAATTGTAGCAGAGTTTTTTTTTTTTTTTTTTTTTTTTGCAGGACATTATTAATTTCTCATTATTTATTTCTCTTTGTTTTTTTATGCAGCCGATCGTTGTTTTGTTTTTTTGTTAACCTTTATCAGATCACCATGCATTAAGTAATTATCGTAACAACGCTACAGAAATTTCGCAAAAACTAGCACAATGTGTACCTTTGTTGAAAGTTTTGCAAACATTTTTTGTCGGATTTGTGTTTCTTTGTTTGTTTAATTTTATCTTCCACTTCGGTTCTTCGTCCAAATCTTTCGCTTTCTTCGAGTTTAATGAATTTCAACAGCATACGATCACACTATGCGCAAATTTGAATAAATATCCGTAACTGCGTTTGGAAATACCTACAATACAATTTTCGCTCGAAATACAATGTTACAATGTATTACAGAGAAATATTCGTGATTAATTCGTACATGGTTGCGTAAATTCGACATGAAAAAAAAATAAAAATAAATAAAAAAAAAAAATAAAAACGAGTCTCATCAAACATGATATTTTTCGCAACGCCTCAACTATGATGATAAAATCATTAACCTTATCACGTAATTTCCCGTCCTTATAATGCTTCAGTTGCGTTTCATCTGTATAAAGTTTACGTACACGTAGCGAGGAATTTTTCAAACAACACGTCAAGCTCAGGATCGCGTAATCGGTTTCTATAATATCTCGGATATAAGTATTGCATGGGTAGGGTGTGTTTATATATATATATATACGTGTGTGTGTGTGTATATGTACACATGGGTAGGTACGCAATAAATTTATGTACGCGTGTTTATACATACCTACGTGATGTTGTTGGGTCCTGTGACCCGATGACGTCACCAGCCAAAACACCGTCACTGCATCCACAGCAGCAGCAGCAGCAGCAGCTTCTCTTCATTCCTCTTCCTCCTCCTCCTCCTCCTCCTCCTCCTCCTCCTCCTCCTCCTCCTCCTCCTCCTCCTCCTCCTCGTCCTCCTCGTCAACCCCTTTCTTTTCTTTTTTCACCTCGAGAGAGGAAATGAAAAACGAGAGAACCACATCACGGGTTTAACGTACATAAGTATATATGTGCATGCCTTGCGTCCGTCTAACGCGGTTCTCCAAGTGTTTTTTGTACGTACGTGAAAGTTAAAGTATAAATTGAAACTTGGGCTGATTTTAAGTGCTATCTATCAAGTTCTTGTAGGTACTGTGCGTGAAATGGTGAAATTCTTGCCTACGTATTATACATATATACACACCTATCATTTCTTTTTTTCTGCATTGTAGAAGAATTTTTTTTTTGTTTTTTTTTTTTATGAGGAATTTGAAATTAACGTAACCGTGACGTAAAAATCCATTTCTCGGAAAATTGGTTATTTCTCACATTCAAGTCGTACCGTAGCTCTGTGAAATTTCACTGAACCGTAATTTAAAGAATTACCTACACGCAACATTGATTAAACTCATATTCCGCAAATTTACATCTTTCGAAGTTATCAAGGCGATGGTGTGACGATTTACTCGATTGGTTTATATTTTTACGATTCGCAAAGGAAGGAATATTATCAGATCGATGAACCGAGAAAGAGTTGATTACGTGGAATAATTTTTGTTATATCAAACATTTCGTAAGAAATCCTGAATTTATTTGAATGAAAGAACAATAATATTTCTTTGGTTGTATTTGTCGATATTCGACGATAATCTTTTTCTTTTTTATTCTCGAGTGTAGGTAGGTAAAGAAAAAAAATAAATAAATAAAAGAAACTACAAACCAAGTCTTGTAATTCACGCTTGTAATAATTTATTCAGAGACGTTGCGGATTTAAGTAATTGGCTCTGTTCGCGCTAGCGCGACGGGGAAAACTTTGGCCAAAGAACAACAGGTGTGCGACGTGGGAGAAGAAGACGAAACGAGGGCTGTGCTCGTCTTACGACTAGGTAGGGTTGGTTGGTTCTTTTATTTTTTTATTTTTTTTTTATTTTTTAACGCCGATCCTTTTCCGCCACGGTCACCCAGTAGGTGAAACAAATATAGGCACGTCAGGATGGCTCTGAGAAACTTAGTTTTGCCTTCCAGACTTTCATCCGAAGCTGCTGTTGGACGGACCGACAGGCAGAGGCCTCTATGGTGTCGAATTTCGGCCGGTTGGTGCGCCGTTAGTCGCTAGCTCTAATTTTCTTTTCGGTTTCACCAGGCGTTGTGTCCTCAAGTTATTTCTTGCACGTACCCGGATATTTTAGAATTTATTTAATTTTTTTTAATGCAATAAAGTAGGTAGAAATACGAATCGCGCGAGACGATGGCAAAAAATGACACCAACGAGATTACTTGCAGAGTATGGATCGAGGATTTTGCTGAAATTTTTCGAGCTCTAAGATACGATCCTGTTGTGTATTTTTGACTCACAACAAAGGCACTTCTTGCACGAACCCGAATATTTTACAGTTCACTGATTGTTGCTTACAACAAAGTAGGTAGAAACACATGCCATTGAACTAGAAAAATTTCAGTCCAAGTTACCGAACATTTATCCAAAAATTGTCGCTTTAAGAATCGTCAAGTTTATGCGGCACTTCATGGAGACGACGCGCTGGCCGCGTTTGTATCCAATAATTTATACGCCGAATATTTCTAGGTGTCCGATACAAACCGTCGTACGCGTGTAAAAGGTTTTAATAAATCCGTAACGACGATGAAAACAGGGGGACGCCGAATGCTTGAGAAAATGATAATGATAAAGCTTGGACAAATTTCATAAGCAGAAGAATTTTCGTAACCGCGAATTTTTAGGCGTTATGTTTGGCAGCAAAGTTCGTGAGAAATTTTCGATTCTGGATCGTCGTTAGGTGCAATAATTAATTATACCTCATTTTTGTAAAGAGCCGGTCTGATTTACGAATGATTGAGCCTGATCGATAAGATCCAACGCGGATCTGTAATGGGAAAAGAAATGATCTCCTTTTTGCCACCACGAAAGGAAAATTTTTAACCGTCGTTGTTTGAAAAAAAAATTTACTTCGATATTTGTACGTTGGACAAATTCAATCTTATTTTAACTGCACTAATGATATTACAACTGTTTCTTCTTTCGTCGAAAATTGGTTTTCAACCCACGCGAACTGTTCTTATCGATAACGACGAGGTGAAATTTGTTAGTTTTAAAGATATTTTATAAATATTAAAGGTTTCTATGAGTTTATATTTTTTTTTTAATCGAGATTCAAACTTTGCTGCCGATAAAGTTGATTCGCATGTATAATATGTATTTCTTCAGATGCTCACTCTGTTAAAATTACGACAATGAAATGACATATCAGAAAATACCAGTCAAATATAAAAATGCTTATGGAATTACGGAGTTTCATGAAAATCATTAAAGATGGTGGATCGATCAACCTGTAACTACAAATTCAAAAATCAAGACTAGTTGATTCTGAATAATTCATTTTCCATTTTCTTCGACAAATTAAAAATGCACGCGAATTTTTCCAATCAAATAGTTATATCGGTATACACAAATTCGATCCGATATTATTTTTATTTTTCAACTATTGCTAAATATTTTAAATGCGAATTGAATTTCCTCGCGATTCATGCCGTTTGCAAAAATGTGACGTACCTACTTACACGTTCGTTTTTATATACCACCGACGACAAAAATACACGTGCATAAATTTTAATATACCGGGCTGCAGAGGTTGGCTGAATATGTATATCTATTTATACACACCGACCCACGTTACTTTACGTTCATCCGTGTAACGTATGAACTTGGGTGTGTGTGTGTGTGTGTGTGTGTGGCTATGTACGTATGCATATGTAGGTACGCGCAAGCGACGCGTGTATATAATACACAGATTAATTATTATACCTACTTTTCTCGTTTCCGGAAGTCAAAGGTTGTCCCGGATGATCCCGGTTGCCGTTTTTATTTACACGCTTTATATTATACCGAATACATATACTCTGCACAAACCACGAAACACCCACAAAGATTTTCATCCTCTGCCTTTGTCCAACTCGTAATTTCACTTTATTGCTCTCGTATGTCTTTCGTCTTGTGTATAATTCACGCGGAGTTTTGTCTAATACCGCAAGCCTTCTGCATTCGTAATTACGTAATCCTATTAAATCCTATATTTTCTGAAATCAAGTTCGTACAATCGTCTGTGTATAACGTGTGTATAAAGTATATAAAAATAACCACGTGACGTTTCGATATTTCATTATCGTGATAGTTTTAGAATATTTGTTATCGAAATTTGATTCGATTTTCAACCTGATTCCGCGTACATTTTGAACTTTGAAATTCCTGCCTGTGCAGAGTTTTTGCATCGTTCGATGCGGTTTTTGATTCTTTGATTTTTCAAGGGTAAATGTGAGTTAAACGTCGGTATATGTGATACGATATTGTTCTACAGAAAATGCCGAGTTACGTGATAATCGCGGAAATTCGAAATATTGCAAGTGCAGGTGTAATTACGTAGATCTTATTGCGACAGATAGAACGTGCGTATGAAATAAAACGTCGTTCGTGAAAAATGCGATCGCAATCCGTGTAATTTGAAATCTCGACGTTAGAACGATGCTTTTTACATTTTCATTAACCAACAAACTTCCCAATTAATAAATTTACCAATACCGGAACTAAAAATTTCTCTCATTGTCAGTTTACGTGCTTTCGCGACTTTTTTGTAATTCGGAATTTCAACCCCGCCCTGCAATTTTATGCATATCCTCATACGTCGTACGGCATGTGTTACGTTTCTCTCCTTCCCTCTCTCTCTCTCGCTTTTTCTCTCTCTCCAATTTCCCTTTCTCTCTTCGCCACTTCATCTCCGTCCGGGGGTAAAGAGGATGGAAGCTCGCGGCGCGGCGACGATTTGTACAAAACGCACACCGCAAACTCCCCCGCCACCCCGAATCATACGAGTAGATGTCATCCCGGTGTTGCTTGCGAGTCCGTGGACTATCCTCTTGAAAAACTAAAGGTAGGCGATCTCTCTGCATCCGCCTAGCGTGTTCCGTTTATCAAAATTCAATGGATTGTTGTGGTTTTTCTTTTTCTTTTTTTTTTTTTTACCGCATCAGGATTGTACAGATAATTATTAATTACATCGTTATTATTGTTGCTGTCGTTATTATTATTTATCATTATTATTATGGCAATTGTGCATGATAAGAGGGTGAACTAAGAGAGTGAAAGAGATAGAAAGAGAGAGAGAGAGAGAAAATGAGAGAGACGTGGATAGATTACAGGTACTGCACATTATACGGTCGTGCAGTTATGCACAATGTACATAGTTATATGTCTATGAGTATCATACCTGTAACACTTATACATATTACGTACCTATCGTTGGACGTATCGTATATAACGTAAATTATTCACACTGCAGTTGAATTATCGAATTACCGCGGGATGAATCTGACGTCCGCAGACGTCGAGTCGATGCGATATCTCGTACATTATGTGTATAGGTATAAAGAAGCCGATGAGTGCTTCAGGTAAGGACGATTAGCAGCTATTGTTACAGAACGATTGTTATAGAAATCTGTGATGAATGTGAGATATATTGTAATATACAAAAAGTGCCAAGAAAGAAAATAGCTTACTATAAATTTATCCTCTTGTTTCGTTCTATCGTCGTGACATGAAAATTTTTAAATAAATTAGACAAAAAAAAAACCGGATTACCGAGTAAAAAAATATAAGTCATGTTATTATACACTGTAGTTGCAAATTTCGAGCAGGTCGTATAATTTTTGTGTCACTTTTTGCATACTCGTTGGTCCGGTTAACCGGTGTATTCTATCATTATTATTATCGTTATGCGAATTCGTTATAAATTTACGCCAATTGTCTCGCGTAAATAAGTTCTTACAAATTTTCATACTACGAGAGAAATTTTGTTCGTACTTTTACGGCCACTTATATTTATAATAACTCATCATCGGTTCTCCGGTAACAAGAAATTTACCGAAGGTACGAATATTTGTAAAAAACGCGTATTATACATGTGTGCGAATCGACAAGTTTTATCTTTGTAAATTTCGCAAGACCGTAGCCTGAATTTTAACGACCGGTCTTGCAACGACGAACAGTCACTTAATATTGTATCTGGACAAAACCCGAATTATAAATAAATAAAATAATTCGAATAATTCAATTAAATTTTATATAATAAACGAAAGAAGAAAGTATACAATTTCCGTAAATTTGTTCGCGATCCCGTTTTCCATATTCACTCCTTCTCATCTAGTTTCCATTCGGCGTTTTCGCCAATCATAAGAAAAATAAAACAACCATCATTATTATCATCGTCATCTTATTTTTTATTGCCTCGAAATTACCCTGCACTTTTATTCAACCGGTTTTCTTTTAACCGCGTAAGGTTACACCTGTAATAATATATATATATATATATATATACACACAATGGTTCATAGATTAGGTATTGTACACGTATATGCGTGCGTGTATGTTTATAATTATATGTACACACCACTGCACGCAATCTTTACACGACACAGGTATAGGTACATAATATTATAATGCGTAATATGCGAGTTTACGCGTATGATGCATAATAACGCGCGTATTAGGCGTGCTTAAGATACTCGTACTCGTTGTTACGTAAGTTTCTCTCTCCCTCCCTCTCTCTCTCTCTCTTAGCAAAGTCCCTCCTTATTTTCCCCCACCACTCGCGGTGTTATAATTATTATACATATACATACGTACAATGTTCGAGCTTCATTCCCTCTCTGAATTACCATCATCGTAATCGTCATTATCATTGTCATCATTGTCATCGTCATCGTCATCACGCTCCTCCTCCTCCTCTCTCTCTCTCTTTCCTCCTCTACACACGCACGTCGACCATACCTCGTATATATCAGCGCCTACTATCCTACTCTCTCCTCTCTCCTAAACGAACGCGGTAGGAGTGACTCTCTCTGTGTCTCCTGCCAGGCGAAACAAACGTCGGCCTCTGTACCAGCACACCTATAATCATCCACTGGAGCCACACTTGTCAGGCCTAGTCGTTGTCCACGTATGGGGATCCTCTCTCTTTCTCTCTCTCTCTCTCTCTATCTATCTATCTATCTATCTATCTATCTATCTATCTATCTATCTATCTATCTATCTATCTCTCGGCACTATAATTATTATGTGGGCATCGGCGCAGTTTCGTCTATGATTGTGTGTCGCCTTTCACCGTTTACGTTGGAGGAAGATACCGTAGCTTGACTTCGGTGAGATAGAGAGAGGGAGAGAGGGAGCTTTTGGGAGATGAGTTTAGAGGGGAGGGGGAGAGTTGTCTAGTCGGGCGTGCCGAAGGACGACCACTTGTCAGCTCTCTTGCACCGTCGGTATGGAACTACTTATCCGCGTGGTCCTCGTTCCGAATCCCGAATCCTGTCTTCTCTGCCTTATATAGGTATATACACACACACACGTACGCACACCTATGTATCGTTATACCGCGTTCAGAATCTCTTTTTTCCCTCCCTCCCTCCAATTTTGATATACCGTCAAAGGCAAAATAAATAAATGAGTAAACGAATGAATAAATGAACGAATGAATAAAAAAAAATAAAAAATACCGTGCACGTTTTCATTCGATTCTATACGTCAAATATTATATATTGTTGTAAACATGGAATGCAGATATATTCTGATACGTGTATGTAGGAATAAAGGGTTTTAGATGAAATTGTCATTGGTTTGTAAAAGACTGTAGAATTTTCATCTATTGGTCAGTTTTTACGGTTATACATGTCGAAGATATCTTATGGATTATAGCAAGCACGCCCAGCTTACTTTTTATGAGAATTGAAAGACAAATCTTGTGTACATAAATTTACTTGGGCAAATTACAAACTGATGAATCAACTCTGCTGAATGACGGCAATAATGAATTATTGTCTCGTCGCTGATTTAGCCGATGATGCTGCCGTTGTTACCGTTATTGTTATTATTATAAATGACTCACTGGCGTTTGTGTGTATATTATATCACACCTACGCGTATCGGGAATCGTAGTTTGATAAAGATTTTCCAAATAAAAAAAAAAATACACAAACTGCTGTGACATGTTCGAAAATTTTCATGCATAGGTGGTAGGTACAGCAAAACTGGGGGAGAGAGAGAGAGAGAGAGAGAGAGAAAAGAAGGAGAGGTACAAGGAAATTAGTTTCTGAAAAACGTTGTTACACGCGGAGAGGTAAAAAAGAAAAACACAAGAAAAAAGTGATCGGTGCTATTTGAAATCAAATGATTTTTTTTTTTCTGACCACCCTGAATATGGAAATGCAAGAAACGTTGTATAACCTTACAGTAGGTATATTATAAACGCCGGGGGTGGAAAGGCTAAGAATAGAAATAGAGGTGGGACGAGGGAGGAAGAAGAATAAGATGAAGAAGATGAAAAAGAGAAGAAATAAATGAAAAGTGAAGCAACGGACTAAACGAGGAGGAACAAAAATTCGTATGTAGATTTGAAATGTACCTACCTACCTGCTGCGGCGGGTATTATATTATTAGAGGATGAATAATAACCGTATAAAGTGGGGAAGGAAGGATCATTGAATATAAAAGGTATCAAGACAATTGACGGGTTTTTCTTGTCATCGGACTGACATGACGACGACTGCTGCCGGTACGGACGGACGGTCGTTTCGTTTCTTCGTTGCAGCGCACGCGTGCCCCGCATAATTTATTTCCGATTACAGTGGAAAAACGAGTATAAACGAACGAAAATAAAATTGAAAGAAGAAACAAACGGAATGAAAAGAGAGAGAGAAAAAACAACAACAACATCTATATATAAGAAAACTAAAGAGAGGGTGAAGAAAAAACTTTTGAAAATACGTTTCGTCGATCCTTCGTTCATCGGACTTTTAACCGGAGTGCCTCTTTCTCTTTCTCTTTTTCTCTCTTTGCCTTTTTCATTGCAGGCGTACGACGAGCACGCGCGCTTAGCTTTGCGAATATGTGTACGTTCTATTCTTTTCCAGTAGTCGAAAACTGCATTTTACGTATGTGCGCAATTTTGCCGTTGCATGTAAAACTGTAAAAATGTAAGTAATTGCTTCGAAACATATGTATAGAGATAGGTTGCGTTTGTGTCGGAGCGGCGAATCGAGTCGTTCAATTTCTTCTTCGTGTTGTACGAATCGGTAATCTCGTATCTTGATTTTTCTGGATACTCTGGTTCCTTTTGGAAATATCAAGATTCAGGGGTGGTTAACAGGGGATGTTGAAATTAGTATAAAATGTTTTTCATATACGGGGGTTGAAATTCCGAAAGCGCCAGTTTCCGAATTTATTGACCGCGAAACTTGAAAGTAAAGAATTTTAACATTGACGGAACACGAGAGTTTCGAAGGGTCCGAAACCCAACGGCTGAAAAAAATGCTGAAAGAGCGTAACTCGGACAAGTCAGAGTTCCGAAATTGCGAAAATGAGAAATCCTTAAAATCTGAAACATCGAAATTCCGAATGACGGATGATTTTCAGTTCCGTGAATTTCTGGCTTGGTGAAATTTCACCACTTTGATGTTTCTTTGCTTTGGATTTCGATGTTTTTTAAGTTCGGAATCCTGGTCGTTTTGATTTTCCCCTTTTACTCATTTTTTACACCCGCTCGTTGACTAAACTACACTGTGCGAGTATATATTAATTTTTAGAATTTTACACCGTCGAAACTTCACTTTTCGGAACTTGTTAATTTTCATAACTCTGCTCCCTTGTAACTTGAATTTTTTGGAATTTTGCATTACGTAACTTTGAGCCATCGGGTTTCCGACAATTCGAAACTTTGTCGTTTCTTCAAAGTTTGATTTTTTTTACTTCAACTTTCGCCACCGAATAATTCGGAATTAGCGGCTTTCGGGAACTTTTCTCATATTCGGAACTTCGACCCCGCCCAGAATTTTCGGCTTATACGATTCAACTTTACGCAATGTATAAAATTTTAAGCAAAAAGTTCTTCGGACAGTGTGAATGAAAGAACGATTTTCCCAGAGGTTAGAAAAGGGTTTGCGGTGGAGGAAGAAGAGGCAAAAAAAAAGCAAAAAAAAAAGAAAAAAAACAAACAAGGAGTGCGTGTCGTGTCGTCTTTCAGCAGCCAGGCTTCACTGGTTTGCTCTCCGTACCGTTAAGTAGCTGTGGCTTCGTTTTAATTTGCCCCGGTTATACGTAACCTACCCGCACCCTGAGAGCCCATAAAACCGAGCTCAGCATGCAGTAACCACAATTAAAACTCGTTCCTGATTAATTAGTACGCCCGGAGTAATTGGTAATTAGTTGACGTAATGCCGGTAATGAGGCGAACGTTACCGGCTATCATTGGCCTCTGCACCTAATCTCACCGATTTTCTCTCTAAATTTGGAAAATGTATTTTTATCCTAATCGTCGAGCCCTTGCCTTGATTCGTTAATGCATGTTAATATTTAGGCACGCGTATTGGATGAAATTAAAAATTTTATCACAGAAAGAAAATGAAATATAATACTTTGAACTGTATTTATACACTCACAATACCTGTATATGTAACAGATTCAAGCTACGTATTTTTTACTCCTTCCACGCGCAGTGCTTTTCGGGCAAGGGAATTACTCACGCATGCACGCTGTTTCAGTATATTCGATCCAACACGCATTACCCTGTATCCTATCTCTCTCGCTTTACGCGTATTCGTTACAATTTCACCTATGCATGCATACCGTATGTACATATACGTGCATAAACTAGCACTTGCGATTATAATCATCCGTTATATTACAGCGTCCGTGCAATTAATGCGGCAAACTCGGTTGGGCCTATCTAAAATCTTGCATATATGTACACACGCTGTATTTGTATGCATGATACAATCGTGCGAACAGTTTTTGCTCCTCGTACTCGTTTGACTGCGATGAAATTCATTTTTTTTTTTTTTTTTTTTTACCTTTTCTCAAAGAAATAGAAAAATGTAAAAATACGTTTTATTGTGAAATAAAATTTACGGGAGATCGAAAGTGAAACGGACATAAAAAAAAATACTACCACTATATCAGACGATTTGTTGTGTGCGGATAATTTTTCGGAAATTTATCGTAGCTACCATGCAGGTACAATAATCGCACGAAGTATTGCGACGTATCGAAAAACGTGCGAATTCGAAACTTTTGCTGAATAACACCTTTTCACGTTTCACACCCTTGAAGTGTGTATATACTGAGAAATATTTCATTTGTTACAGTAACTGTAAAAATTGAGTAAAACAGGTATCGTTAAAAAAAACTGTTCGAATACTGTTGGAATTAGGAATAAACGAGGTACGCCTAACCATTTTTCTCTATCGTCGATCCTTTTTTGGTTATTGCAACGCAAAATCAGTTTGCGAGGTTTACTCTACTTTTTTAGTTAAACGAGGCTTTCACGTCAACTTATCGTCGCACGAGCGTTAAATTTTCGCAACAGTTGCAAGAAAATATAGCAACAGCGATCGTAATCGGAAGGAAAAACTAATTTTCATTTTCTACCTAGAACTATATTTTTCGATTTTGGTAAAAGAATGAAAATAGTCAAGGACTGAGCGGTAACCGGAAATAAAAATTTCTCTCAGTGTACCTAGATACTAGATATACATACATATATATATATATATATTTAAAACTTGACCTGCTGCAGCCGCGTTGTGTCGCTTTCTCGTTTTGTTTTCCCGTTGGATCTGATAAGCTCACCCTGTGTATACTCCACACTGTATATATGTATAAGGTATATGTACCCTCACCCCCGACGAATTATACGCGACCGACAAAAGGTGGCACTTCCGGAATGCTCGTTTCGCAGTCTCTTTATAGGTTGCACGATGTCGTGCGGGACGCGCGGAAGTGTCGAAGCGATCGATTAGATGATCGGTAATTTAATGGGAAATAACGAATATAGTCTGTATTGGATCCGCGATGCCGATGCCAAGGAAAAAGATGTGCTTCTTAATTCAAGTAATAATCCAAGTCGCATCGGATCGCTGTGGCGGAAAATTTGAAATTTCTCGAGTACCTAATTAAATTGAGTACCTTAAAAATTAAGACCATCTATTTATAGGAATCATCGAAGTGTCTGATTTTAACGCGTCGGTAAAACTTTGCGTCACAGCTTAATTTCTGTCTAGAAAGACGTTACGTGTGCAAGTTGTGCATGTATTTAAATGAAGGGTGGAACGGCAAAACGGTTTAAATGATAACATATCGAAAATGCGGGTTTTTTCTTGAAAAATTGAAAAAAAAAAAAAAAAAACACATTCACACGCACGTAATCGCAAAGCGATACGATGGCTGACAAAAATTTATTCATGAAGTTATCAAAATTGCCGTCATTATGATTTTTCAGGAGGGCAAGAAAATACTGTCCCAGAATTTGATTGATTAATTTTAAAATGAAAATCTAAAAGTACTTTTTACAGTTTTCCAAGTTCGTTCAAATTACCCAAACACCGAGGTAATACAGCGATACGTCTTCGAGAAAATCGATTTCTTTCGTGCCAGTTTAAGTCCCCGGTTCTTTGAAAAGTTCTTTTTGAATTTTTTTTTTTGTTTAAAAATACTCGATCAATGTTTTGGGATTTCTCTTTTGCTATCGTAAAAAATCGCAATTGTCGCACTCACGCCGGTTTCACGTGCCACCGTTCGAACGAAGAAACAAAAATTCGTCCAAGTTAACAATAAGATTCATAGACGATTGAATTGCGAGAAGAAAGATTAAGGAGAATTTTCCAAATTTTTCACGTTATGCTCACGGAGCAAAGCTAATCTTACGTGTAAGATCGAGCCCGAACTATTCAGACTTTGTTGAATTTTCAATTCCTGTATTGTACCTACGCATTATTACAGGTTTGAATATATATATATTATTGCGGCATGAGACTCGTTGACCTGCGACTTATAAAATTATACAATACAATCGCCTTGTTGAAAAGTTTTCAAAAATACAAACTCCGGCGATCACCTCATATACGTGTGTGTGTGTATAGTTGATCTTTTCTTTTGCGATATAATACAAAATTATGCCGGTTTTTAAGAAAACTAAACCGCGTTGTTTCTTTTTCGTCCCTTTTCACTTCTCGCTGCGTCTTGGGGGAGTCGGAAGAAAAATAAAAAAAAAAATGAAAAATATCTCCGATTCTTTCACCACAGCGAGATGGAATTCACGTTCGAAACTATTCACACTTTTATATATATATATATATATATATATATATATATATATATATATACATACATACGTAGGAGCCTGAGTTATTATTTTATATATATATATATATGTAGGAAACTTGTCGAGTTTCTGTCAACCGAATGAAAAACCCTATGGATATATAATAACGTCGTATAGCGAGTCTCGGGTTATATTTCTAAAGTTCATTTGTCACGGTTTGCTGCATGTGGCCCAACGCCGAGAAGAAGACGAAGAAGTTTTGGGCCATATGCATGTGCATATAATACCTATATAACTTATATTAGACGTATACTCCTCTGTATAACCGGAGCGTCGTTCGTCGTTCAAGCTGGAATTATAACTGCGGGATCCAAAAGCAGCGGCAAGCAGCAGATGCTGGCACGTCTGTCAAGAAGGAAAGGATCATGCGGTCTCTAACGAGAAGTGTTTAAAATTTTTCTTACATCTCACGTGCTGCAATATACATGTATATATATATATATATATATATATATATATATATATATATATGTGTGTGTGTGTTAGGGTGTTTCAAGTGAAAAAAGAAAATCGATTTCCCTATGAGCAGATGAATAAAATACTTGCTCTTAGTCCATAAAGAAGAAGTAAAAGGTATAAGTAGGAAAATCGCAATTGGTTACGCAACCGATTGTATAAATAATAATTCGTTGTGTACATGCCCGTATACATGTACGTGTATATACCCAACTTGATTAATCGCGATTTATAATTAAATAACGTGGGATGTAGGTGTTATTTATTGTTTATGCATGTTTTTCCGAATATCATACCTACGCGATTCGATCATCCTGTGTAAGACAGTGAGTCCATCAACCTCTTCTACGTATCACGTTATATCGTATATATGTCTAACTAACGCTTATTTTGAGATAAACTGTTGCAAATTGTTGCGTATACCATATATGCACATATTTCTTTAATTGTTTGTGAAGACTTTTCAACCAAGTCAACTTTTCTACACGTATAAATCGGCAAAGTTTTATTCTTTCGAGATATAAATTATAGATCATGCAACGTGATTTCTTGAGGATAATAGGAAGATGGAAAAAAAAAAAAATCAATCGTTCATCAATTATTACCTATTTTATCGCAAATTACACACTTGTTAATATCTCCTAATTTGAGACACGTCACATTTTGTTTTGCAACGAACATTTCCGATTGTTTATAACGTACCTATTCTTTTCGTTATAGTATCTGCGGATGAATGAAATTGATTGACAATATAATCACTTTATGATGATTTGTTTTCAATACCATAAATTATATAAAATAAAGTACATATACATACAATATATATATATATATGTATATATATATATATTGCAATAAAGCTCGCATCGTTCAGACAGTATTTAAATATGATTTTCGTATTTCTGATTACGATGAAAAAATTGTCGAAAGTTTTGTCGCAGCGAATTTCGAGATACGTACGGCGAAGCTGATGATGTAAGCTAAGAAATATATTATACGGTGACTGTATTCGATTGAATGTTCCTACACTGGCTACAGTGAACGTGTGGGTAGTTTGCCGGTACGTTATGCATGCGTCTGTCGGAGACCAAAAAAAGTTCGACAAGTTTGGCGGCTTATGCAGTCGGGACTTGTATGTATAATATACATTTAACGCAATACATATATTTTCCTAACAATAACGTAGACTTATAACGCGTGTTGTATTCTTCGTGGAAATCGTAGCCGCAAACGAAAACAATATTTTAACGATTATTGTTGTTGCTATTATTATACGTGTACCGTTAATCGCGGTCAGATTTCTGGCATTTTGTTTTTTTCTTTTTTTACACAACTTTCGTGTAAATTATATATTTAACAAAGTTAGCTGCGAATGAAATGAATTAAAAAATTACAAAATCGGACTATTTCAAAACTGTAATTAAATTGCATGATACGTTTGATCGTTGGTGTAAAAAAAAAAAAAAAATAACGGGTGTGATAATATGTATATCTTTTTTTTTTTTCTTCCTACGAATCCTTCGAAAACTTAGTTCTTAGGGTCAAACGAAGCGTCAAGCGAATCCGGAACTCGGTAATAAAATTTTAAAAGGTGACACATCCGTTTTGAATTTTTCAAAACACTGTGACCGAAATATCTCTACAACTATACGAGTTGGGATGATGTTTTTGGTTTCATTTTGTAGTTACTCAAATTTTCTAGAGAAAAGATTGAGACTACTATACACCTAAGTGTTCATCTTTTATTCGATACGAACGTTTAAAGTTCATTGCATTGAATAAATGAACGAAGATGTTTATTATCTTGTAAATTTTTATATCACCCGTGTTCTAAGCTGATACAAATAATGTCTTTTTTACAAAATGAGACCCAAAAAAAAAAAAAAACCACTTCCCAACTTGTATAGTTTTCGAGATATTTGGGTTAGAATTTTTGAAAAAAATTCAAACCGGATGAGTCACTTTTTAGAATTTTGCTACCGAGTTCCGGTTTCGCTTGAGGCTTCGTTTGAGGCTAAAAACTCAAGTTTTCGAACGGTAGGCAAAAAGAATGAGAAAATAAAGTTTAAAAAACAAAAAATATAATAAACGTACATTAAATACGTTTATAAAATCTACCCCATGCACGCGTCGAATCATCTTTCGTCTTACGTCACGTGACGAATATCTTTATTATACACGTGTATGTATAAATAATTTAATGACAAAACGCGGGGAAACGAAGCGTGAGTTAAGGCTGAGTTGCAAAATGCCGCGTATATGTGTGTGTGTGTGTGTATAACATAAAAGGGGCAGGAAGGCATAACGACGAATTGAAGTGGCGCGGGTCATGCCGGGAAAGATTTTAACGACGATACCGTAAAAACAGATATTTAAAATGCTACGTCACGCCGACTCGTGCCTTCTTCATCCTCCTTTTCTCTCTTTGCCCGAGGCTCCTCCTGTCCGCCTGCCTTGCTTGCCTGGCTGACAGGAGAGATAGTTAGTTTCTTCCATACCTACTACGAAATTTTACCGCGTTACACCGTCCACGTTTTTAAACAGCTACGAAAATAGAAAAACTGTAAAATTGCTCATCCTTTGTGATATAACTTCTTCTTGTACTTTTGTTTCTTTTCTTTTCTTTTCTATTCTTTTTTTTTTCATTTTTTTTCATTCCCTCTTCATTCGAAGAATATTTTAGAACGCGCAAATTTACTAGATGGGTCGGGATTGCGTATATGCTCAGCTGTCAGATGGATACATACGCAATTTGGAAAAAAAAATGGTGGAAGATTTTAGTTTTTTTTTGTTAATATTTGTATTAGAAAATTATCACAGTTAAATGAATAAATATCATTAAGTAGGTATAACGCGAGTTCGAATGTTTTGCTGATTTATAGAAAATTTCGTCGCTCGAGTGTATAACTAAGCGTATAACTTTACAATGTAATTACAGTTGTCGATACGATATTGTTCCGGTAATTGCATCGCATTAATCTGTTTCTGCAATTCAATACGGATTTTCAGTTAATTAAAACCGCCTTAACGTCGCAGCTGCGAGGTTGAAAAAAAAAAAATTATTCAAAATACTTTCACAAACTAGACTGTTTGTTTCGTACCCGGTACAATGTTTTAACCACGTAACTGCCAAAAACCGCGTAAAGATGCGTTTTAAATATTTTTCATATCAAGGAATCCGATTACGACCATAAAAAGTTGTTTTTTCCGTGCATTTATATAGTTTTTAGACCTCGAAGGTGAAGAATTTTAGATCATTTTCTCAAATGACGTTATAGGCAAAACTATCGTCTTCTTTTTTCGGGATAAATTTTTTTTTTTTATTGAAAAACATTGAATTATAAGATTTTTGCGTTTAAATACGCAATTTCAAGAATAGAGATTTCATTATTCCACATTTTACACGTAAGAGAACACAGACTTGAAAATAAAAATTAACATTTTCACTGCATACGTATGTAACATCAACCACGTTAGTTGATTTATGAATTTTCTTTTTCTTACCGCACGATGAAAATCAAGGAAGGAATGAGATTTATTCTGATTTTACCTATCCTGCAGGTACGTAATGCAATTTTACAGTTATACACGAAGGACGACGGAGAATCAGCGACAATCGAGATAAACCGGAGAAGAAGAGTGGCTGATCTTTCTAACCTGCAAGCAGGATAATTTATTAGCGGATGAAATTTATCCCGTCTCAAGCGAGAAGTGCCGCGTAACTTTAATTCGCGATTTCTCGTACATACGTATACATATATTATATACATTAGTTGTTTTCTCTTTATCATATTTTCTCTTTCTTATTTCATTTTCTATGTTTTGTTCGCACGAAGCTGCTGTCAGATATAAGGGGTGAACACACAGAGATCTGCAGTTCTCAAAGATTTATCGTATAGAATTTAGGGTGGTCCTTGTTTAGGTTGTTGACAAATTTTATCCGCCTTACTCCGCAAATCAACTTGAAATAATTGAAAAACAATTGCTTAATTTTTTTTCACATTTTTACCTCGACTCTAAGATAGTCCGCTTATATGATCGACGTTTCTTTATGGAAATAACATGGGAAAAACTTTTCGATGTGAATTTCAGATAGTATCATTGGTGCTCTTTAAAAACTCGTAATTACAGATTTTTTTCCACCGTTATGACTTACATTGTAAAATATATACCTAATGTGAAAAAAAGTTTTTCCCATGTTATTTCCATGGAGAAACTTTGATCAGAATGTGGAGTAACTTTTACTTAGCGTTGAGGTAAAAATCGGTAAAACTTAGGCGATTGTTTTTAAATTATTTGAAGTTGATTTGGGGGGTGAGGCGAAAAAAAATTCGTCAACAGCGGAATTCCTAACGTAATTCCGAACAAAAACACTCCGAATTTATGCATTGTTTTTTTATAAAATCGTAATAGTAAATTCGTAGAAAGCACGCAGTTTCTTCATTTCTACGTCAAGTTAAATTGCACTGGAGTGTTTGTTGTTGAAAATTTCATACAGAATTTTGCGATAAGTAGATTTATCGTTAGATATTTGGACACACGCGTACGTCAACGTCGAAATCGATGAGGACACTTTCTCAATTTCTTTCCGCGCTAGAAGTCCGTACGCAATATGCAGTCGGACTAAAAGGGCGTACATGCATTTGTTACACGCGTACGTAACGAGGCGACATTGAGAGAGATCGTATATGGAAAATAAAACACAGCAACGAATGTAGAAAGAGCACGAGGAAAAAGAAGCTCGGAGTTTCTGGGAGGCCAGATTGATGGTTGATCGTGCGCGGCGTTGGTCGTTAGAAAAGGAAGCTGTCTCGATATTCTCCTCTCCTCTCTTTCTCTCCATCTGATACGTATTCTCGTCTCATCTCATCTCTCTCTCTCTCTCTCTTTCTCTCTCCCTCTCTCGCCCTCTCACTCTCACTCTCTCTTTCTCGGTCTCTTTTTTCCGCTGCGTGATGCATCTCGCAGTACGAACCCTTCATCTTTGATTTTGCATCCTGCACTACCCATCAATTATTCGTCAAAATTTATCTTCCAATTAGCTGCGGATCGTATAAATAGAAGGACCGTAATATAACACGGACCTTCTAATCTACGTGCACATCTTGCAAAGTTTTCTAATCCTGTAAAGAAATTTCCTTAAGACGCAGGTACATTGTAACAATTGTAACTCTGCTTTTGGGTTCGCTCTTTTTGAGATTGGATTTGAAACTGCTTAAGACCGATAATATCAGCTCGGAATAAAAAGAAAAGAAAAATACAACGGAACGTCAACGGCTGGGTGTAATTATTAAATAATCGAAGGTTCGAGATTCAATGATGATAATATCGGTACATTCTTTTATTTATGAAATTACGCCTATATATATATATATATATATACATACACGTTTTCAAAATGCATCATCATTCGTGGCCACCGTGTAATCATTTGTAGAAAGCCACCTTAGTAAAATTATGTATTCATTAATTCGACCTTAGATTTCGTCAAACAATTCGATTCACGACTAAGATTCGACTTTGATGGGAAGCTTTTAATACTTGATATACAGATTTTGTTACTGGTTGAAAATTGGTCTTCGCATAGATCAAAGCACCTCTCTGTACAAAGGAGGATATCGATCAGTGAGACAGCTAATTTTTCTCCAAGTTCGCCACGGTAATCTTTCGACTAGGAAGAAAAATTATTTGTTCCGACAGTCAATATCCGTACATCCGTACTGCGTACCGTGATTTTCTTGCCACGTATAATTCACGTTACACTTTGTTGTTATACTTGCAGTTACCATGTACATATGTAACCAAAACCGACGAACCTTTCCTTTGTAATTTAAAGCCTCGTCGACGGTGGATGAAAATTCCATCCGTTGCGTCGAGGGTACGGTTAGATCTATTCGATCATTAAAGGGGGGTCGATTCCGAGAGTAAGCAAAGCGAAAATCTGCGAATACACGTGAAAACGACGAGTCTTTTTCGGCGCGTGCGCGGACGTTGCGCATGTTAATAAAGAAGGCGGCGGCGGCGGAGGAGGAGGAGGAGGAGGAGGAGGAGGAGGATCGAGAAAGGAAGTTGTTATAAGACGACGACGAGGTGCGACCGCCGGCTGAGCGGTAGCGCAGCAATCTCACTCGACGAGTAAAAAAGCAATGCGTACCTGCCTGCCTGCCTGCCTGCCCATGCCGATCACAGGCCGAGAACCGAGAGCCCCGAGTATAAAGAGAGTGCGAGAAGAGGAGTGGAGTCGAGGAGGCCAAAGAGCCCGCGTCTCGACTACAAGCATCGCGGGAGGAGAGTTGGTAGTATGGACTAGTCGGCGAGCCGATCGTAGGTTTCGTTGGTTGGTCGGTTGGTTGGTTGGTAGTAGGCGCACTCTGCGTGGTGGTGGAAAAAGGGATCCGGAGGAATGAAAGATCGTCGTCGAAGAACGCGGGGCGGAGGGAGGAAGAAGAGTCTTGTGGGAGGTGCCGTCGGACGATCGAGTCCTCCTACGCGGAGAAGAGAGAGAGAGAGAGAGAGAGAGAGGGAACCCGGAGGATCCAGCAGCTCTTTCACTTGCCCGTTTAAAGACGCCTCGAAGCAGCTTCACTAGTCGTCTTTACCAAGTCCGTATTACGAATATAACCTGTTATATGTGGTGCGGAGGAGGAACCTCGAGGCTTAGAACGCTCGCGAGTAGGCCACATGTGGCATCATGCCCGACTTTTTCTTCATACGTACACGTACGTACCTCATCTCGTTTCCTTCTCCCCTCTCTCTCTCTTTCTCTCTCTTTCCATCTATCTCTCTTTTACCCACTCGAGTCTCGTTTTTGTTGCCGCCTCGTTTCTTCTTCTTCTTTTTTTTTTTTTTCTTTACTTATCGCAATTGCGTAGCGCGTCGCTAGTCCCCGTCCGTTGCATACTCGGCAACGCATCGCGTCGCGTCGCACCGGGATTACGTAGACTCTTCTTAAGCTTTCTTCACGGGACTCCCGGGGATTGGGTTTTATCGTTAAGGTCGACTTTGTACCAGACTTGCGGTATGTTCGTGCAATGTGCGCATCGTGTCACAAACGCGATCGGCTTGGCCTTGTCTAATGATAACGAAGCTTTGGCCAACAGATATAGATCGTTATTGGTGTAGGATTTGTTTTTAATAGCGTAACGGTATATTCTTTTTTTTTTATACGTTACAATTATTCTTTAAGATTATTAAAAATTTCACGCGAACGCGAGGCAATGTTTTTGTAATGTTGAATTTCGTTGTGCGCCGCGTTATCTTAATCAATCAAACAGACTCGGATGCTGTAAGCTTAGAATCCGTTTATACATTTAGACTTTTTCGTTTTTAACATTCATTGAGCAGGCTTCTACATTTTAATTTACCATTTTATACACAGATCGTAATTGCGGGGTATTTCGCTGATAGTTATGCGGTGATCTTTAACTTAGATTACTCAACGTCGGTGTCTGTCATAATATTTATCAGAATTCTTTTGGTCAGATCGTAACGATGTCCGATAATTTTTGCACTTGCAGCTAGTAATTAATAGACAATGACAATTAGAGCGGACTAACGCAACTCGGAAGGTTTACGGAGAATTTAAGTAAATTGGCTTACAGGTCTGTAATTAGCTATTCTCATAGTTACGCACGTAGTTACGTACGTACCTAACTACCTAATCGATACACTTTGCACGGTACCGCAGATTGACCTTCCTAATGATGTTGCTAATATTTCTCAAGCTAATTTCAGGATCGCTTATACATATGTGTAGACCCCGAGGTGTACAATCTTCGCGGTCGAGATGCCACGCTCGTTTTTACTCTTTGATCGCTGGCGACAACCTGGCAATGTTCTCGGGTTCTTCGGCTTATAAGTTCTGCACTCAATAAATTTATATTTATCACCGATGATTTATTACGATATATATAGCAATTGGTTATCACTAGTCATATTTGCCAATGATGAGTTCTTCGTTCACTCGCATCGGTTCATGTACGTACGCATTACGTGTTGTCATAGATTTTCGAGATATCGAAACGAATCAACACCGACTTCGTACGTCTTTACTTGATATCGTTAATTGTATTGAGAAACCGTTGAATGGTACTTGAACTTACTGTTACTCAGTTTGTTATTCCCTAGAACCAATTGCCAAGTAGAAACCTTACACACTGACGAAAATTTCATTTGTTACAGTAACTAGAAAAATTCAGTAAAATAGGTATCGTTAAAAAAACTGTTTGAATATTGTTGGAATTAGGAGAAACGAGGTACGCCTAACCATTTTGCGCTGTCGTCGATCCTTTTTTGCTAATTGCAACGCAAAATCAGTTTCTGAGGTTTACTCTACTTTTTAAACTCCCCGTAAAGTCGATCGAAAAATATTTATGTATAGGTGTAAAAGAAAAAAAAGAAGGATAACGAGAATAGCGAATGCATTTAATTATCGCAATGAATATCTAATTACATAGTCGGTATCAGCTTCTCGATTCAGCTCAAGTGACCATAAATCCGACGCTGTTACTATTAATCAGAAAACTGGATTCTTCTTCGACGCATCGTATGGACTAACTATCGATCATCACGCGTGTAGTTAGGTAATCTTTTTACCTATCTAATGAAATTTTTTGGTATACGTAGGCAATTCCGTTTGTCCCTTGGGTATATCGAACGCCACCGTAATATAACCGCGCTTCCGTTTTTGGCGACGCATGGCTTCTTCTTGGTAGGCTGATCGATACTCTCTGAGCTTCCACTCTCTCTCTCTCTCTCTCTCTCTCTCGCTCTTTTCCTCTCTATCTCTCTTCGTCTCTTGGTCTTTTATTCTCTTATTCTCCCGTTTTCTCAAAAGTGACTTGACGAATTGCCACAGTGGAACTAAAAAGTCAATTCCCCTCTTACGCAGGGGGGGGGGGGGGATATAAGGACAAGAAGATCCGTTTACGTACAACCCGGCTGTACCCCGTGTATAGATATCCACGTGTAACCACGACGACAAAATACCTTACCTCGTCTCAATTCTTCAGTTCACAAACTTGAGCACACGTTTGAGTCGAGTGAAATTTCCTTCTCTTTATCCCCTTCGAATAGTAATATCCTCGGTGTGACACCAGTCTTGAATAATTTCTCACATGCTATTCCAGTACCAAATTATCCATTGGAATTGCGATAATTCGGATGCTCATTCTTATATATATATATATGGATATATATTATATATATAGGAATTTGCAGAATTGTTAAATGACGCAAGAGGTGATTTAGAAATCAATCGATTCTATTATTACCTTCGAGTAGGCACCTAGTTGAGAATCAGTTTCACGGAAGGTTTGCAATATCTTACCGAAATCACTGCCATTCCGACTTATCGGACCTGACGAAGCGCAGCTAAAGATTCACGTACGTATTAATTCGATGTCCAATCCCGCGTCGTTATTCACTGACGGGTTTTTCGTCAGACGTATTTTCCCATCGATAGAATTACCAGAGGAGATGATTTACTACCAGTCACCACCATCTTTGGAATCGGTGTGTATAATACCCAAGAACCTTCGACGAGGGGAACGATATTAGCATACGTATACCTTTTATTGCTTTCGGCGAAATCCAACGATTTTCAAATTTATGACCATTCCACGTTGGGTCGTACTTTCGAATTTTGGAAATCTGACTGTGAAATCGTGATCGGCGACCCCGAAAATTCTGCTACATTCATTTGCACCTAATTCTCAAGGTTTTTTTCGAACCTTCGTTCACCGTTTGAAAGTTTGTGAATTTCCAGTTCGGATTCGCAATCAGCGACTCCAAAAGCTCGTGTATAAAAAATTTCACATGAATCGGATATTAGGGAAAAATTTGTTCGTAAAAAGGTTACAAATGCCGAACGGATTGTCGAATCGAATGAGCTGTGGGAAAACGAAAGAACAAAGACACGGATCGGACTCTGTTCTTGACGGATAGTCTTGAAAATGCGAAAGGAATCTATAATCCGCAGTGTCCATAATCCATGGGTTACTACGGCGGTCCGGTTGCGCTCTTCATACCTGGAACGACGAGCTTAACTGGAGGCGGAAGGAAGGCGGTACCCTGGCAACGGTACCCCGCGGTAAACCCTCGGCGAGGATCCCCGCTGTGCTCAATTTTCCATCTTTCATCCTCCTCCGTCATAGTTTCATTGCCTCCTCGTTTCGTCCCTTTTATTTTTCTCCTCACCGAAGAGAGCTTCGGTGTGCGTTCGTTCGTGCTTGGAGGGAAGCGGCCGGTCCGTGTTCCTGGTAAACTCGGGACGAGCGGCGGAAACCCTCAGGTACTGTTACCCGCTAATTAACCGTCTTGGGGATTGCGCAATTTTGTTATCTATAGACGGTATCGAGTTGCCTGTAAACCTGCACATTTTTTTTGGCGGCCGCACTGAGAGAAATTTTTTGTTCCGGTTACCGCTCGGTCCTTGAGTATTTTCATTTTTTACCACAACGGAAAAATATAGTTCTAGGTAGAAAAGGAAAATTAGTTTTCTAGCCGTTACCGGAAAGTCTGGTATCCGTTACTATTCTTTCTCGTTACGAAAGAGATACCTTGTTCACCGCAAGACCGGCTGTAGCAGCTTTAAAAATCATTATTTTTACAAATAAAAAATATGAGAACAAAGTTGAACCTTACCCCGATGTGTATATAAATTTTTATATTAATCCATTGAAACTTGTCTTCATAAAAAATCCTTGAAAAATCGCTTGTTTGCGGCCTCCTGGCTGAATATAACCCTTTATTAGTATCGTCATCAGGATGTTTCGGCGCTGCCCGAAACATCCTTCGCTCTGACTTGAAAAGGAAACTTCATCCAGCTTGGCTACAACGTAACGCATTCGTGATCGAAATAAGTAGGTACTCGTTCATAGTCCACTCGTAACATGAGTACACCATTATCGATGTGAGAATGAGTCTTGCGTCGCCTCGTCTAACCTTTTTTTAACCAACCACGTTATTTATTATAGTTACGCAAACGCGAGTTTTCGTGTGAAAGGAACTCGAATACGCGCATTGCTGTGATTTATTTGAAAATTGCTAATATACTTATAAGATTCTAAGTTGGATGTAAAATCGAAGATCGGCGTAGGTGTGACAAAAGATCAAGGTTTCCAAACCAACGATGTATCGCTGTTGCTTTGTTGCAAACCTGTAGCACACGTCACTTGTTTCATAAAAAGAAAACCAGTTTCTACGAACATGTTTATTTCTAATAATAAATTTAAGATCCAAGAAATTTCGAAAATTACGTAATTTATTGATAAATTACGTACACAAGTCCACATATTTTTTAATCTACTCACGATTCACGTGTGTGTATATATATATATTTCGTATTCGCGAAATGTTAACGAAGCATAGACTTTTAAATTATTTGGAAAAAATCGTATGAAAGTAGCTTTAATCGCAGGATTATTAACGGCACATTCGAATTCAAAGATACGGTTGAAATTAATTCTATTACTCGATATATATATACAGATTCTCTGGTGCGAAGTGAGGCGAGTTAAACGAGAGAGCGGCGATAAGTCGAGAGTTGATCGACCATCAGCTGTACAACCTCTTCTCCTTCTTCCTTGGTGGTTGTTACGGGGCGTAGATACCGACGTACAACCATTATACACGAATGTATACGTAGACAAGGCGAACCACGGAGTTTGAAGAATACCTGTTGTCGTAAACACCCGCGGCCGAAAGCTCCGACCTGAACTTTCAACGCGGTCGAGACACACTCCCAAAGTCCTTATACCTACCGGTACCTTTATAAAAAAAAACCCTTTTTCCTCCCGTAGCCAGTTCGTATATACTATACGTCCGCAGGGATATTGAACGAAACGGCGAAGGGGAAAGACGAGGAAACTAGTATAGTAGTTTACAACGTCTTTTATCTCTCCGCATAACCGAGGGTGAGAGGAAAAAGAAGACGACGAAGAAGCTTGAAGGGTGTAAAGTCAGGCTTTAACGCCGTTGTACATTCCTGTAATAATTGCGCTTCTTATCATGCAACGCTGCTTCGCTCTGATCTTCGTCTACCGACGTAGAAAATTGGACGGTTTTCCGGCATACATGTAAACTCACATTTTTCGTGATTCTTATTCTTTTCGAGAATAAGAAGAAGAACTGAAATGCGAAAAATTGGACAGCGATAAGAAACGAGGGTTGTCTGTCGGTGCTCGTTCATCTTGTATAAATATCCAACTTGATGGAAAATCAGCATTCGCGTATGCGTCGTGATAACGAGACGCGTGTGTTTTTACATCTTTATATACATACTTACACGGCGCGTTTGTATGTGCGATTTATCATATCCGGGAAATGAATGGAACGAATATACGTCTAAATGCAGATAATCGATGAAAATCCAGGAACGGTGTAAGAAGTTTCTTGAAAAACAAAAAAAAAAAAAAACACGCCAGTCCGTCCATCAGGCGAAAATTTTCCTCTCGGGTTGTTTGCCGGAAACTTTTCAGTAGATGTATGTATAAAGGTATACGAATCCACGATGATTTATAACAAAATCCAAGGATTTGCACAGGCCGGCAGGAAATCCTCAACGACGAAGAAAATTGTGTATAGTATATATGTATTTATATGTGTATGTATATATATAATAATATATATATATATGTATACGTATGGGTTCGGAAAGTTTCTTAACGAAAATGGCCGTGTCATGGTGGGTAATGGGGTCGTCAGTTTGCTCCTCTGACCGACGACTCTTCGCTCGCATAGCTTCCTCGTCGAAACGAACCTTCTTCACTTCTTCGCGGCATCGCCTAGGTTTATACATACGTACACACATGCATATGTATATGTTTCTTAACTTCCTCAATTCTTCAAGTCTCTGCAAGAACGAAACAAAAAAGAAATAAAAACGAAAATTCGCCCTGTAAATATCCATGTAAAAATAAGTATATGTCTCTGAACGTATGTACGTTTTGTTTTTTTTTTTTTTTTATTTGCAGTTATCGTGATGGTTTTCGAATCAATCGTTTCAGGTACCTGCGCCTTTTTTCTTTCCCTTCTTTAATTGGTAACAATTTTTATTCCCGACTCTACCGTAAATTTAACTTTTTTTTTTTTTTTTTTACCTCAAAAGCGGGACGAAAGTAGAATATTTTTCTAAAAGTTTCAATTTCCAACTAAACATTGCGGCGGCTAGAGTTGAGGCGGGAATAAAGTTCTTTATGTAACGCAGGAATAAGAGTCGACTTTATTCCCTTGTTACGTAACGTGTCGTTCTCACGCGGAATGTTGTAACGTATGACGATTCGACGAAACGAAGTTCAATCGCGACACGGTTGTCCGTTTCGTTCCTTTTTCCTCGCACGGTGTCCTGTACTTTTGGACGATAGAGCAGAAAATCTTTCCTCGATCTCGCGCTCCTCGATCCTGAGATAAACACGGCCGGCCGACGCTTCGCGCTTCATGGGATTTGTAAAACCGGCCTGCCGGTGGTAAGACAGCTTTTCGAGAATTCAGAGACCCTGACCAGCCTTTTTCTAACCGGGTAGCGAGACTGACCGCCGGCCCTCCCGGAGGGTGGAGAAACAGTAACTGTTAAATGATCTTTTCGAAAATCCAGGTACCTGACCAGAAGGGAAGAGCGATCTTAGAAACGTCAAAAAATACCTACCCCGTAAGGTATAACTACTTGTCTACTTGCGTACTTACACATATATATATGTGTAATACAAGGGTAAATACAGGTACAAGTACGCACAAAACTTCGGTACGCTGAGAGAAATTTTTAGTTTCGGTTACCGCTCGGTCCTTGGCTATTTTCATTCTTTACCGTAAACGAAAAATATATTTCTAGGTAGAAAATGAAAATTAGTTTTCTAGCCGTTACCGGAAAGTCTGGTATCCGTTACTATTCTTTCTCATTACGATCACTCTTGCTAGATTTTCCTGCAACTGTTGCGAAAATTTGACGTTAAAGCCTTGTTTAACTAAAAAAGTAACGTTAACCTCACAAACTGATTTTGCGTTGCGATTAGCAAAAAAGGATCGACGATAGCGCAAAATGGTTAGGCGCATCTCGCTTTTCCTAATTCCAACAATATTCAAAGAGTTTTTTTAACGATACTTGTTTTATTGAATTTTTCTAGTTAAAATAACAAATGAAATTTTCTTCAGCGTAAGGTTTGCAATTAGTTTCGGTTTGGTTTATGTCTCTCGGAGCTTAAGTTGACGTACTTGAGACAACCGACAGGATGCGGCGAAATCGTCGTCAAAATTCTGACGCGTCGTTATTTATTGCCGATGAAATTATGCCGGTTAGATTGGAAATATTTTAACAAGGAAATTTCTTTTGTTCATTTATTTTTTAATCGAGTTTCCAACGATCTTACACGTGATGACGCGTTGTACGCTGTTATTTTTTATTTATTTATTCATTTTTCACCACTTTGGTCAATTCTTCGATAATAAGATTTGATTTCGTAAAAGATTGGTGAAAATCAATCGACTTTCTACGACGCGGAGAGTGCGTATTTAAAATCCGTGTTAATAATTATCGTGGAATTTCTTCGTAATAGATTTTGGCTCCGTGCATTTCGTTGAAAAAAAAAAAAAAAAAAATAAGCCGAAAGGATAAAATTCCTTTGTGGATTAGATCATATGAATTTTACCGACGAACATAGGGTAACGAAATTTTTCGAATTCTCTTGGTTTTCATTAAACCGAGCCGTAAAATTCCTCGCGTTTATTTCATACCCTAAATCGAACATGATTATTACACGGACGTTGTTGCAGAGATTGAAAAAAGAAAAACGAAGATAAAAGAAATAATCCGCCGTTCGTGGATGTGGAAAAATTTGCTAGCCAAGTGAGAAGCTTGAAAAGTGATTTTATCCTTTACTCGTGATACTTTTTACGTTACCAGCCCTTCTCTCTGCGTATACCGTAAGCGCATTTCTATTACACATGCGTACGTAATTGCCTGTACCTGACAATCATTATTATAATAACATTGGCAGGCAAGGATATTTTTCTCTTTCAAGGCCTTCTTGATCCCTAAGCACGGTCTATGCAAAAGAGCAACCTTGCTGCACAGAGAGGCGTTACTATATGCGCGTTCTATTTTCATACCGCTGCTGTAAATCGGTGTGTCTGTGTCTGTTTCTGCGTGTGGGCTACACATATGCATGGTACATGCAATGCGATGTTATACCTGCACAAGTGCGTTTTGTCTCTCTCACCTGCTTTGCGATTATAATCTGTGTGACCGTGTCTCTGTACCGATCGTAAAATTTTTCTTCCACTTTACGGATTTATTCCACGTATTGTGGTTTGAAAATACGATATATATATATATATATATATACATATATTTTTGGTTTCCGATTTGTGAAAAGTGATTTTTTTGTCATAGTTGTTTGACACAAGTACGTAACTACACCCAACGTTGACCACTTCTTGGTTAAAATAACGAAAAGTTTATCATTACATTGGGATGAGATGAAAACGTTCCGGTATAAATGTACTCTTTCTTTTCACGTATTATTATTCTTTCGGTAAGAGTTATACGTGTGATTGTACGAATTTATGTAATATATATGTAATATATATATATATATATATATATGAATGCCGCACGTCTTTCGACCGCTTACCGTCGCTAGTCGAATGTGACCGGTGATCATCGTCGAGGCGTTTCAAAGAAGGTGATGAAAATTCATTGGCCTGATCTTGTTTTTCGGCGAGACAAGCCGACGGCGATCGTGAAACGCTGATTTTAGAAAAAAAATCCGACAATTCAGAGGTTCTTTAGAAATATTTTTAACTCGCAAGTGGACAAGTAGTCGGCCTGGAAAGCAACGGCTAGGCCTAAGTTTGCGCCGGGCTTTGTGTAGAAGGATGACGTTCTTTCCCTCGGGATTCTCACGTCGCACGATTTTCTTTGGCGAAGAGTATTAAACGGAAAGATTTCTTCGTCACGTTGGACAATTTATTTAACACACTCTGAAATCAATTGATAATAATACTTGCGATAGAAAAAAGAAAAGAAACAAAAACAAGGACGAAGGACGGAAGAATAGTTGTTGAAATCGCAACGCAAAAACGACCGACTGCGGAAAAGTGTGGAAGGAAAATTTTTAAGGAGGGGTATTTTTGAAACGAAACGTAAATATATATATATATGAAAAAAAAGGAATGAATTCCAAAATTGATTTTCATCCATTTGTTATTCAATCGTCGACTGTGACGTGTTTAGATTGTGGTAAGATATATATATATATATTTTTCTTTTTTTCTTGTTGAACAAACCGAGGGAAGGTGATTCGAGAAGGGATTTATAAAAATTTAAGACCCACGTAATTGTAAGGTTTAGATATTATTTTTTTACAATGTTTTCTCATGTAAATTCTATCTCTCGTTTCTTTCTCGCGAATTTATATCCAAGAGATCGTTCATTTCGCACTACTTCAAGGCTGCTCCCTCCGAGCGTTGCATTTGCTTGCCCGAATCTGTGAAATTTTTATGTTTACGTTTTTACAATTATTACACCACAGTGACGACGGAGTTGCGATCGTTGCGTCGCTGCTGCTGACTCTGCTGCAAACGGACGTTGATATAATGTTATATAGCTATTTTTTAATCTGTCTTATTTTTTAATTTTTGTCACGTACCTTTTTTTGGGGGGGGGCTTGTATTCGTTTCGTTTCGTTTTATATCGCCCCATTTCTCACGGTTGAAAAACTTCCCGGTGTGGAATCGTTACGTTCTTTATATTATAATACAATTTCATTCCAATAATAGTGTTATGCGTGTATTTAATAAAGCGAACTATTTACCTGTTATATATAGATACGTTATTACGGCATCGCATTGTTGTACAATCATTATTTCACTCATTGGTTAATGTAATAAGAATTGAAAAGAAAAGTTTGCCTTGTATGTGGTTGTGAATGATTCTTTTTTTTTTTTTTTTTTTTTTTTTTTTTTAAAGTAAAGGAGCAAATTTACAAGCTTGTAAAATATAATAAGTTCGTTTTAATCAACGCCTCATATTTTAATTTTCAAATATTACAGTTGATGTCTTAATTTTTTTCCATTACATATTCGCACATTTATTGCAACGCTAATGAAAATCTTACAATTTTTGATTACAGGTAAGACGGGCGTATGAAATTCGCTAAATGGCTAAGCGAGATAAGAAGTGTGAGAGGCTATTGTCAGCATTTGTTTACCAGTAAATAAGGTTTGACCGTATTTGCCGAGAATTTTACATACATCATTTTCCAATTTCCATTTCGCAGTCCTCGATTTTAATTTTCAATTTTTTTTTTCCTTCCTTCCGGCGCATATTTTATATAATCCTTTGAACTTGAGCGAATATTTCCTAGGTCGCTTTTACAGTTGTCCGGAGAATCGACCGTACATGATACACGCGCTCCGAGTAGGGCAGCTAGAGTTAGTTGTATGTACACCATATAGCTACGCATATATGTGTATGCTGTGAATATATATATATATATATATATATGTTTATTTTCCTCGCGACAAATAAATATTGATAATAGGTCGTTTTTCTGTAAATAGGAACTGGCTCGTAGCTCTGGGAGTCACAAGAGTCGCGGAGACCACCGGCTTACACCGCATTAATTCAAGTTCCAAACCGAGAAATGTGTGCTATAGGCATGGAAACGTTGAGGGAGGGAGGGAGGGAGGGAGGGAGGGATTGGAAAGACGTTCTCGCAGGCTGGTTCTTTCTGGATTAATACACACCATTAAGAGGGACCCGCAGTGTCCCATAGCGATTCTCCTCGAGCCGGTTATACAAAATGCATACCATTCGTTGCAGTAGGCATGAAAATAGAAAAAAGTTACAAAGATTCGACTGCCGTCAGTCAGTCAGTCAGTCAGTCAGTCAGCCAGTCGTTAATTCCCCTTCTCATCTCCCGCATATATCCGAACCGATTGCAGCGTCAATTTAGAAATCGAGTCGCTCGGTTCTATCAACGAAAATATACACGCCAAATAGACAAACTTCTCCGCGCTGTTCGCGGCCGAAAGCTCAAGCTCGACTTGAAATATTCTATATTTGAACGGGGTCGGCACCTTCATCCTTCACCCTTCATCGTTCATCCTTCATCCTTCATCCTCTTACAAGGGTCGAAACCAACACGGTTCGGATAACTCGCTGTTCTTGCAAGTTTCACTGAGCATCGGGTTGAAGTTTAGTGTAACGTTAACGTAACGAGAAACATCAGGGAAGAAATCACGGATGTATAAAGTTTCGAAGAACTTTCAAAGATTTGGATTTTAATTATATATTAGTAGGTATATTCAGTTTGTCATGGTTTATCAAATTTCAGACGATATTGATAAAGATGCGAGAAGAAACGACGATTTAAGGTTAACGAAGTAACGTTACTTGCTAACCTTTCAACCCTCGTCACTAACGATAAGTCAGGTTAATCCACTTTGCTCTGTAGATTATTACACGCTTCGTAAGTCAGTTTTTATTTATTTATTTTTTTTTTGCGTTTACGAAGCTTTGGATCATCGTTTCGTAGAAAATGTCAAACCGCGCTTGTTCCTCACCAGAGGATCAAAAATTACTTCATCGTAAGATATCGGTACATTCAATACAACGCCACTGTATCCGGTTGGTTCAATCTTTATTTTATTTTGTTTTTTTTTTATTTTTTGCTGTACAAGATTTAGTTGAAATGATTTTGTTATGTACCTACGATAGTGCCTATTGGGGCATGTAGCAGACATGTGAACTGTAAACGTGGACGTTTCGATTGAGGATTGCAGTTTCTTCTAACGACTTACGTTTACGTTTACGTCACGTTTTTGATATCGACATCCGTACCTGCAGTCGACGTTGTACGAGCATGTGCAGCAGACTCCGCATTTGGTAGCTCTACCAATCAACACTCGTATCTATCACTTACCTCACTTGGCATGATCCTAAAAATCGATAAGAATTCGATCACACAGAGTTGAAGAGGGTGACGCGTCGTTATACGTCGTTGCACAATGATCATCATTTTTATCACGAGGTTGAAAGCAACGAGTAACGAATCATCGACGATGAGATGTAATTACTTATCGAACATCTAGCAAGTTTCAAACGCGACTTTGGCAAGGAACAAGGACTCTTAACTCCGATCCTCATCAAATAATATTATGTACAAGGTACGAAAAGTTGCGAAGTTGAGAGATTAATTTTGCTTCGAGGCTTGATCGAAAGTTGAAAACCGGAAGTGGTGGTGGTATAATAATGAATATTTTTATACGCATAGTCTGGAGTGGATTTTGTTTGGGTGTCGGAAAATATCTTATTGGCACGCTCTTCCCGGATCTGTTCCAAATGATTCAATAAAATCCGTGCAAAGTTTTAAGCATCTACGTCAAATGGAACACGTGCCTCTAAGCTCCGAAAGTTTTAAATGTAAGGTATATGTAGTTTTTATAACAAGTTATTCCGTTTTGTACGACCTTGTTACAAATTAAGAGAACGGTTCGAAACTTGGCAGAGTTGTTGTGCTTGTAAATAAAAAAAAAGAAGAAGAAAAAAAAAATACATTATAAAATAATGATAAAATATTGTAATCTTCAGGTTTTGTTCCTATCATTATAATCAACAACTCTATTAATTTAAACCAAAGTCATGCAAAAACCACATGTATTGTAAGTTTAAAACTTTCGGAGCTCAAAGGCGCGTGTTCCAGCCGCAGACGTATAGAAGCTTAAAACTTTACGATACGGAAGAAATCCGGAGGTCGTCCCAATGAAAATCTTTCCGTCCCCCAAATAACGACCACCCTAGCATCACGTATTATATACATATCAGATACATGCCACGAGGTCTAACGTGTAACCCTGCGATACAAAAAGCGGGTAGTCGAAAAATACGCCATCGCTTCTTTTCCCCGGCGACACGCGGATTAAATTTTGAGAAGTTTACAGTCGACTTGCCACGGTCGTGTGTATTCGTGTGTACGTGTCTCTCTCTCTTACAGGTCTCTCTCTGCTTTAGTTTTTAATCTCTCGTACTTTCTCCTATTTTCTGTAACCATGTAAATACCGTCTCTACCTCTGCTCAACCTCGGAGTAATTTAATTTCTTTTTCTTTTTTTTCTTCGTATTACTCAGTGATTGTGCAAGGGCTAATAAAATACATATTGTCTAATATCGCCATAGTCATAAATAAAAATATGTATCTCTCTCTCTCTCTCTCTCTCTGCACATACGACTACCTACCGCACGTTACTCTCGAGAGATCCGCGTCGTACCTTCTTCATTCCTACAGACCCATCCTCTCCGCACGCACGCTTGCGGCACACGCCGTTCGGCTTAAACTGGCTGTAGGAGTCGACGCCGCTTTGCCCCAAGACTGGGAAACGAGTTTTTAGAGAACCGAACGAACCGCGTTCCACCCGTGCTGCACGCGAGTTGACTGCCTTGCCTACCTCGTACCTCAACGGCGAGTCCCTTATACCTATCTACCAACCTACCTACCTACCTGCCTGCCTACCTGCCTGACTGACTGACCGAATCCTCTCTCTCTCTCTTTCCTCTATCCTCTATCCTCTATCTTCTATTTTTCATTTTCCCTTTGCGCTCGCCTGCGAGATTATTCCTGATCCCTTTCGGACAAATTGAAACTGTTACGTACGGAAAGTGCTTGATGCGCGATTCGCAAGCTCCAGCTTTGACGTACTCACGAATTTAATGAGACTAATTCTCTACGGAATTGCCGGAGTTTCAATCCACATGCGCTGGGAAAACATCTTTCTGGACAAAACTAGACGCGAATTGAGAAGCGAATTAATAAATTTCTAAAGCGGTGGATATCTAAAGTGATTGAGAAAGAACCGCGTCGCAGTGCTGAACGCTGATTTCTTGTGAAATTAACGTTTTGGGATGATCGACGATGATTGGTAACGTGCTAAAATTACTCGGATAACGTTTTTTTTTTTTTACTAAATCTGATTAGATCGGAATCGAATCACATCCAATTTATTGCTGAACAAAAATTAAGTCTCATTTTTCACTCAATTATTCAGCAACAGGTTGACGAATTTTTATCGAAATTCAGTCGGTTGGAATTCTGGAAATACCGCATCGATTGAGACGAAAGTTATTCGAAAAAACGTTCCTAGTCTCGGAAAGTTCGGAGATAATCTGACTTTATTTTATTTATACGATTGAAGTTCGCAACGTTATTGATAATGATGAAGTTTACGAAACACTCGTTATTTCGCAACTTTCGAATAACTCGTGCTTTGTAAATTTAACTTCTCCAGTTATGCCGAAGCTGGAAAAATGTTAATTCTTGCGTCAACGTTTCGTTGTAGGTTAAACGTTGCCAACTTCGGCCTCGTTCACACATTCATTTCCGGGGTGTGGATTGCGTGACAACTTCCGTAGGGGAGGGACTGGAATTCGGAACTGTGAAGAGTTCCGAAAGTGCCAAATTCCGGATTTTTTGGTGGCGAAATTTAAAGTAAAGAAATCAAACTTTGACGAAACGACAAAGTTTTGAATGTTCAAAAATGAGAAATCTTAAAAATCAGAGATATCGAAATTTTCAGTTCCGTAAATTTCTGGATTGGTAAAATTTCACCACTTTGACATTTCTTTGTTTTGGATTTTCCATATTTTTACGTTCGGAATTCCGGTAATTCCGATTTTTGGTTTTTCTGATTTTTCACACCCATTCGTCGAGCAAAATACGCTTTGCGAGTATATTTTAATTTTTGGAATTCTGCTTTCTATCGCAACTTGAATTTTTAGAATCTTAGATTTCGGAACTTTGATCCGTCGGGTTTCCGACCGTTCGAAACTTTGTCGTTTCTTCAAAGTTTGATCTCTTTACTTCAACTTTCGCCACGCCAAATAATTCGGAATTAGTCGCTTTCGGGACTTTTCAAAGTCGGAAATTAAATCCCGCCCTCTTCGGTAGAAATTAATCCTCTAACCTGAGACCAAATCGTAGCCCGCGTTAAGTGGAATCTAGCGAACGACGCGAGAAATTCGCACCTCGCTCGTATCCTGCCATTAGGTGTAGAAAAATCGCAGATATACCTCCACCTACACCTAGACCTACCTTGTAGAAAGGCGGCTCTGCATTCGCGTCGGTGGGAAAAGGAAGTTAGGCATCGGTTCACCGGTAATCTATTTATAAGAGCCGGGCGAAAGCAGAGCTCATGCCGGCACATTCGGCTCTTCCATTTATCACGTGTCCCTAATTGCTCGCCTGCCTAACGCACACCTTCGATATTTTGCCCGTTGTAAACTTTGCGCACGATGCGATGCAACACGATGCGAACATACTACACGGACTGGACTGTACGCACGACGGGATGTAAATTAGCTTTGAGTAATGATCGCTGAGAGATCGATGTGAAAATTTGAAAACCTTCCTCCAGGAATCTCTCGTCGATTATCCGAAATAAACGGTAAAATTTCGTACCGTTAAATTATACAAGTTAAAACAAACATACGCAACGCGATAATGAATTGAATTGGGATTCGTGACCATGGTAATTTAATTGAGTTAAGGATTCGTCGGACGTGCTCAAACTTTGTTTATTTTATGCAACGTGATAATGTCATTGCAAAGTCTCAAGCTCATCACTCTTAGATATCGAAAAATAGAAGCACTTTAAATTTCGATTTGGATGATACGAATTCGTCCTGCTTTCTGCACTGAGAGATGAGATTGTGGTAAAAAATGGAAATAGTTAAGGACCGAGCGGTAACCGGAATTAAAAATATTTCTGCGGAATATCGGCGGATCAAGTACACAGGTTTATTACGTACAGTGCGTATCGCGCGTGTGCGAGCGATTATACAAGTCAACGTCAATTTTCCCTCCTAATTATCGTTGTCTTGTAAATTCTCGACCTTCTTTTTACAATGAAAAGCCAAGCATCGGACACGCGAGCTTTATTATCATCCAGACGCAGGGCTCGCCACTTCCAGTGACAAATTGATAAGGCCTCGAACACGTTTCCGTAGGATAGTCGGTGACGCGGACGTGGGATTTTTTCATCTCGTACGTGCGACACTTGACACGCACACACTTACACACACACACGTGGGTGTCTCTAAGCCCGAACGAGAGTTATGTATTTGAAACGAGAAGATGTTCGATTCACAGAAGGAGGAGCCGGACGGACGGGGAGAAGGAAGGTTCGTTGATAGGGTTGTTTGATTTTAGATAGTTCGTACTCCTCCACTCGGCGCGACGACGCGTATTTTGATTGACATCCGAGATATCGGTTTATACGACATATATATATATATATGTATAAATATGCGCGTGTTTACGTGTGTATGTATGCATGTATACGTGTATACGTGTATAAGTTTCTTCAAATAATGTGAAAACACGATTTCGTTGCAGACCGTTACGAGGTGCACCCGCCACCATATTCCAGCAGCGTTCAATCGCTTTAATCATTTTTATTAACATCGATCTACGAAGTATGAAATTTTCAAAATTTTCATAATACCATATTCGTATCTTCCGGATCGAATTATCTGTCTCTGGTGAAAAGGATTCAACGATTGTATGTTACGCGTGATATTGGTGAAGAGGAAAATTATATTATATACCGTCTCACAAGCTACTTACAGATAATCTTGTGTTTTTGATAATTCAATTTTCGTTTCTTTTTTTTTTTTGCTATTCGTCGTTTCATCGTTATTTTCTCTAGGAAAATTTGTAAAATATGCCATAAAATCTGTCGCAGAATTTAAGTATTGATACTCGAGACGTAAACTTTTGTACGTACGTACAGTCATGTGGCATGTTTAAAAAGCTCCACTTCTGCAGCGATATACGTGTACGTCATGTAACATTGGTACGCACGTGCGTGTATACATACGTATGCACGAACATTCGTTTCTATATCTGTTCCACATTTGGCACAGTCTAATTAAACACGCGGATCTGGAAACTTGTGGTAATTTTTTTTTTTATTTTCTCATACGACTAATTGTTGTAAGTTTGTTGTTGTTTTTTTCTGAATTTTCTTTTTATTTCTCTCTCTGTCCTTCTCGACATCTATTTTTTATGATCGTATTTGTACCGCTGTACCTGCACCATAGTCGTGGCGTTTAAACGAAGAATTTTCCTCGAAGAAAATTCTACAGCGCTGAATAAAGTAGGAGAGTGAATTCATACGCGCTTACAGCCGGTAAGGCGAGGAAACCGGATATGCAAGCGAGTTGGCTTACGCATGCCGCGGCAATGCTACACAGCCTGTAACGCATTCACGTACGTGTTGCAAAACACGCCGAATCGTCATTATTTGCTGAAAAAATTTTACATCCACGGTATACGGACTTGGTAATTTTAGGATTTAACCGAATTCGAGCGTTGTGTTATGCGGAGGAGGAAGAGAAGGAAGAAAAATCTAGAGGGATGGAGAGATACGTGGGGAAAATGCGGGAGTATGGATTTTTGGACTATAAATTTGCCGAATATCGACGCGTTCAATGTTTGATTGGCTGCAGGAATTTTTGCTACGTTGTTAAAACCGAACGTCGCATCGTGGGAAATAAAATCTACCGGCGGATATCATGGATTTATAGTAGTATGTGTGTGTGTGTGTATATGTATACACAGTATATACATTTTATGCGGCATTACGTGACGCAATAAAAATTTTTTTGCATTTAAATTCGTGTCACATTTCCGGTACTGTGGATTATAATATTTAAGGTATAATATGTAATCTGGAATACTTATAACATACGTTTACTTGCTACGGTTATAATTTCCTTTTCAAATTATTTGTCTCTCATCATCGTTTTCTGGACAAATGATTTGTCGATTACTTTCTTTTCTTCACTAATTGTAAGAACCGCGCAAGATCTTACGAATCGTGCATCGAATTTCTGTCGGGATAAAATTCTCAAACGTACAATCGTAAATTTGACGACGATACTTTATTCAAGTAGATAATCGCGTGATTGTAAACACTTTTTATCCCTACAATTTTCCGCACTAATCATTTTAGAACGCATCTCACTACACGCATTATACAACGTATCCTGCACAGATTTGTGCTGGAAATATTGTATTTCCCTGAAGCTGAAAGCTAGCAGCCAAACGTGTTAAACACTTTGAGAAAATAGAAAATATCAGTTCAATTTTATCCTCATAATTCTGTAAAAGTGTCGGTGGTTCAAGGTATTTCACTAAATTCTGATTCTAAATAAAAAATGATAAACGTTACAACGTTTGGCCGCTAATTCTGGCCGCTAGCTTTAAGCCTCCGTTGTGTTTCCATTCGTCGTTACAATATCATATCATCGATTAATCGCGCAATGATCATGTGTGTGTGTGTATGTATATATATATATACTTATACACACACACACGCAGAATTGCGGATCTTGACCGTGTTTCCTAAACCCCCCCTTACAAGAATTATTGCACGTTGCTCGAGGGTGCAGCGTTTCGTCGGTGGTAGCAGGGCCCTTGCAATAAAGATTGATAGAGTCCAGCATAGCCAGCAGCCAGCGGGAGGAAAACACTCGAAGCCGCCAACATCATTGATCCGGGAACGGCGGCGGCGGCGGCGGCGGCGGCGAAAAGCAGCTTCGGCTCTCTGACGATTCTTTGTCCCGTTGCCAGGAGGCCGGTAGGAAGCCTTCGGGGACTTTCAGATGTGCCTTCAACTACGCCTACTTGCTTGTCTACCATGTATATATACATAGACTCGCTCGGTCAGCAAATATCGTACTAGCCAATGTTACGGAGAACCGTAGCTATACGTTTAGATTGTTGCAAAATTATGCAAATTATGTTAAATCGAGGACTAAACAGAAGCTCGAAATTTTTTTTTCCGGTTACCGCTCGGTCCTTGACTATTTTCATTTTTTACCGAAAAGTCTAGTATCCGTTGCTATTCTTCCTCATCCCGATCAATGTTGCGAAAATTCAATGCTCGTGCAACGATAAATTGACGTTAAAGCCTTGTTTAATTAAAAAAGTAGAGTAAACCTCAGAAACTGATTTTGCGTTGCAATTACCAAAAAAGGATCGACGACAGCGCAAAATGGTTATAGGCGTACCTCGTTTATTCCTAATTCCAAAAATATTCAAACAATTTTTTTAACGATACCGGTTTTACTCAATTTTTCTACTTACTGTAACAAATGAAATTTTTCTCAGTGTACGATCGGAGTGGCGATTCTTTACGATGTTAAAAACGAACGCGTCCAACTCTCAGCTGTCTTATTCAAATTTTGATGCAGGGTGGTCACACGCGTGGAAAACCTGAAAATTTTAGGGTATTTAAAATGAGTCACGGAAAACCTCGAATGGTCAGGGAATTTTTAATTTTACATGGAAAAATCTAAAAATATCAATTTTCTATCGCGGGAATTAGAAATTAATTTTTGAGGTAACTAGTCTACTTTATTTTCCGTCGATAAAACAAATTAATGAATGACGAATTAATGAAACAGCATCCCAGGTCCTATAACTTGTGATTGTAATAAATTTTGAGCAAATTGGAATAACAAGCTAAGAAATTAGGTACATACGTATCAATAATTTGCGAAAAGTATTTGTCATCTAAATCTTCGAAGTGATTAAACTTTGGTATTTTTGATACGATTCTAATGTTTCCAACAGACTCATTTTTATAACCGAACTGACGATATTTACAAATTGTTTAAAAATTTATTCGATAAAATTTATATTGGGTATAGTATCTACAGTTTTAACAAGCAAATGTATACATTTTCTTATTAACATTCGTTGTACTGTACCTACGCTAATCTATTTTTTTTTTTTTTTTCAATTCACTTTCGAGATAAGTAGGTATTAGTGAAATATCTTTCAGACGATCTCTGGAGATCTTTAATGGTGAAACAAAATAAGCAGAAACTGTAACAATCTGATAAAAACCACCGAAATATTATATCAATTTTAAATGTTTCAATTATAAAAACCCTTTCTCAAAATCCTTCGTTATATCTGCACGACCTCCGAGACTTCCTGTAACTATTCAGAATCACCGCACGAGTTTGATTTATCTGATTCTGAGTCAGCTTCGGCAAATGTGGGGAAAAATACAAGTCCAACCGTGTCGTTGTTTATTTTTAAAACTCAGTCTCGTTATTCACCATTCGTAATTATCATCAGGAAACGGTGAACGTTGTACCAAGAAACGATGAAGCAACTTAACAAGTCTTCGACGAAATGACTCGCTTCTCATTGCTTGGCCTTCGATTCGAACCGGTGCTGGACTCTGATTTGTAGGTATTGTGACCGAGTCGATAATTTTCTTCGCGCGTTCATTCGATTCATATATATTATATATCCTTTCGTACTGCACAGTCTTATTCTCATCAGCGTTCGAACTTTAGTCATTTCTGAATGAAGCTTTTGACTGTGCCCGAAGTTGTACGAACTCCCGCAAAGAAAAACATAAAATAAAATAAGGGAAATACTTGTGCCAAAGTTGAGAAGTCGAGAAGAATTTAGTTCCACTTATACCGCGTATGAGGAAAATTGAAATCATCCTACTGAAACGATTAGCGGCTTAACATGTAATTGAAAATAAGAGCAGTTAAGGGAGTTTTGAAGATATATGACTTTTTTCAGTAGCGTCGTGGAAATTTTTCCGGGAAGTTAACGATGTTTTTTTCTCTTAACAAAAAGTCGTTTGTGATTGTAAACTAACCCATACGAATACTTGTAATATTAGTAAATATCTTTAAAACTAACAAATTTCACCTCGTCGTTATCGATAAGAACAGTTCGCGTGGGTTGATAACCAATTTTCGACGAAAGAAGAAAGAGTTGTAATATCATTAGTGCAGTTAAAATAAGATTGAATTTGTCCAACGTACAAATATCGAAGTAAATTTTTTTTTCAAACAACGACGGTTAAAAATTTTCCTTTCGTGGTGGCAAAAAGGAGATAATTTCTTTTCCCATTACAGATCCGCGTTGGATCTTATCGATCAGGCTCAATCATTCGTAAATCAGACCGGCTCTTTACAAAAATGAGGTATAATTAATTATTGCACCTAACGACGATCCGGAATCGAAAATTTCTCACGAACTTTGCTGCCAAACATAACGCCTAAAAATTCGCGGTTACGAAAATTCTTCTGCTTGTGAAATTTGTCCAAGCTTTATCATTATCATTTTCTCAAGCATTCGGCGTCCCCCTGTTTTCATCGTCGTTACGGATTTATTAGAACCTTTTACACGCGTACGACGGTTTGTATCGGACACCTAGAAATATTCGGCGTATAAATTATTGGATACAAACGCGGCCAGCGCGTCGTCTCCATGAAGTGCCGCATAAACTTGACGATTCTTAAAGCGACAATTTTTGGATAAATGTTCGGTAACTTGGCCTGAAATTTTTCTAGTTCAATGGCATGTGTTTCTACCTACTTTGTTGTAAGCAACAATCAGTGAACTGTAAAATGTTCGGGTTCGTGCAAGAAGTGCCTTTGTTGTGAGTCAAAAACACACAACAGGATCGTATCTTAGAGCTCAAAAATTTCATCAAAATCCTCGATCCATACTCTGCAAGTAATCTCCTCGTCGGTGTCACTTTTTGCCATCGTCTCGCGTGATTCGTCGTTACGCGATTCAGTCAGGGCATTTTAGTCATGCTCGAGCTGAACTGCATCGATGACTCTGGGTATGTGATATAACGTAGAGAAAACGAGGTGTTTCCAAGAAATTGATAGGCAGGCTTGCAGTTACGTTCCGACTTTGTTCCTTCGCCATCACGCCTGCGGAAGTGGTTCGGTATTGCTGTTTTTCCCCTCAATGTCGGCCATTCGGGTTCAATAATCCCAAGTCTCGTGCGTTGTACGCTTCTTAAATTTTCTTACTTTTCTTTTCCTCCTTCTTTGTCCCAAGGTTGGCTTACGGTGGTGCACCGGAGATATTTACCCCGGGTACGCGACGATAAGCGGCCCGGGTATTTCAGCGGGCTCTGATACCTGAAACCGACCAACAACCTCGGAACAACAGCCGCCCGTCTCTTTTCTCGGTAATTCGTAATCGGAAAATGAAAACCAGGTTGTCTCGCTTCTTCAACTTCGAGGAGTAATCGTTCCGTTCCAACTGTTTATCCGTTTTATTGTATATTTTAGATGTACGTTGATTATTTTCCAGAATACGAGCAAACAATAACGACCATTCGATAAAACTGCAATCATTACTTTGTTGTAATTTATATCGGGAATTAGATACGGCTTTGACGGTTTATTTCTATTTTTCAACTTATATCGTAATCGACGATAAGATGCGAACTTGTTTAACGATTATTATATTTTCAAACAATTCTTTAATAAACGTGTTTTAAGGAAACTGCGTCAATTTACTTTCAGCGTATCTTTTAAGCGAATAACAAAAATGTGGAACATATGCTGAATAATTCATTCAACCGAAGCTAATCGATTTATATTCAATTAATACAGTGACCCGTAATTAATGTACGTGTAACAAGAATTTCCGTAAAAACCATGAATCTCATCGAGTTCGTCGAAAACATCCGATTTGCAGAATACATAATTATACGAAGCTTGTATATTATTTTATACGCATGACAAGCTTTTGAAACATTTGATTTATCAAATAAATAGAGTATCATTTTCTGGATAGAGAACTTCAATATAACCCATCGAAACGTGACAATTCGAATGCCGTCGATGTGGAAGAAAGAATTAAAAAAAAAAAACGACGAATAATAATTAAGCTTTTTCGTTTATATCTTATACTAAGAGTATGCATTATTTTGGCGTTTAAAATGTATTCCGTTTTTCTGCGCTTTTATCTCTCAAAACTTTGCTCAGATTCTTTCCTCTTTTTTACTCAACAACCTGTGAGACGACGGATGACGCATATGATAATATTGTAAATCACAATCATTGCGTATTAAAAATCGTGTCTTCGACATATCTCTTAACAACATCGAATCCAATTAGTGAATTCACGCATTACTTGCGTATCGAATTTATCCATAATTATTACAGCAATGACAACATTTTTAATTACGCAATTGCACAGCCTGCGTATGAATTTTATGTGCAAGAGACGCGCGGTGAATTTTATTTTCGCTTGTTTTCTTCCTTCCGTTCTTTTTTTTTTTTTATTACATCTTTTTCACCTTCTACCGTTATCGAACGAAGAGTAGAGAGAGAGAGAGTCTGTCGCAGCCTCGGGTGAAAATTTTCTGTGTTTACAAGAACTTGAAATCGCTCTGTAGATATTGAGATAAAATACTGAGGTATATATATATATATATATATATATATATACCTCAGTATTTTATCTCATATGTGTATATATATATATATATACACACCTAGCCAGCTTGTTTATTGCCTTGTGCAGCGGTGATTCTGATCAACCGATCGGTCAGGATTTCCCAAACTGACGTCAAACGAAATGCGAGATAACCGGGGGAGGTAGGCGAGAATCTTAGTTGTGCGGAAACTTGTATAAATATATTATGTATATAATATGAATACCTACACAAGGCTGAAGTTTATACTTGACGCTTTAACGAAATATCGATAATAATATCATATTTCAATATTTTCCAACTTTAAAGCGATTTCAAGGTATACCCTATAGCTGGGTTTGAAAGGTATAACGAATAGGCCCAGGATTAATATGTAAATGCGACATTTTTTATTTGAATAATTGTCAATCCTTGTTCGGTTTTCCACGTAAAGCGTGGTGTTTAGAGCCAGGAAATGTAGTTTCTATTTTTCGTATTTTAGTTTTTTAAGTCTATATATTATATGTACATATTTTGTAATTTTTAATACATATGTATCCGGACCCTATTAATGAGTATAATCTAAGAGAAATTTTTAGGTCCGGTTACCGCTCAGTCCTTAACTACTTTCATTTTTAACCACAATCGAAAAATATAGTTTTAGGTAGAAAATGAAAATTAGTTCTCCAGCCGTTACCGGAAAGTCTAGTATCCGTTGCTATTCTTTCTCGTTACGATCGCTGTTGCTATATTTTCTTGCAACCGTTGCAAAAATTTAACGCTCGTGCAACGATAAATTGACGTCAAAGCCTTGTTTAACTAAAAAAGTCGAGTAAACCTCAGAAATTGATTTTGCGTTTCAATTAGCAAAAAAGGATCGACGATAGCGCAAAATGTTTACGCGTACCTCGTTTTTCGTAATTCCAACAATGTTCAAAGAGTTTTTTTTAACGATACTTGTTTTACTCAATTTTTCTAGTTACCGTAACAAATGAAATTTTTCTCATGCAGTGCATGTATGTTTTTTCTCACGGTACGGTGCGCTGGATTTCGAACAATCCTAAAGTTGGCAAGTAATTGTAATTTTCATTTAAAAATGCATGTTCGTATTGTAAATTAACGAAACGTGTTGAATCTTGCGAATATAGCATTGCCTGGATCGATGAAGTATCAAGTATAGCCGCGAGTGTTTTAAAACGCATTGAGTTTCCTCCGCTCGATCTTGATACAGGAGATGCAATCAATAATCTAGCGCGTGACAATTACGAGTCGAGAAAAAATTACCCCGCGTGTGCAAGATTTGATTTTTCCTGTATATACATATATAAGTGTATATATATATATATAGGCAGGTAGGATATTACATACACGTTGCATTGCAGTCATGCGATAAATGCACCGTCCTCCATACAATGCGGTACGTACGAAACAATGAATAATTCGGCGATAAGTAGCTGTCGAAGATGCGGGAATAAAACGCATTTAACACACCTGCTGCCGGGTTTTGTATCATACAATGCGTACAATGTATCAGAGTATTATACAAAAGAGACAGAGAGAGGGGGATGAGAAAGAGAGAGGAGAAGAGGATGAGGAATTCCTCGAGTTGCACAAAAACGATTGAATAACAGAGGAGAGTAAATAATAGAGAAAAATGAAATAAATTGAAGTCAGAGAGAATAAAATGAAATGAAATAAAATAAAATGAAAATGAAAATCGGCGAGGCACAAAACGATCGTGAAACGTTTAAAAGTGGCGGCGCACGCGAGCCGCGGTCACGCAACGACAAAAGAGCAAAAGATTCGATACCGCAGGTCTACTTGTCTCACTCTCACTCCCTCTCTCTCTCTCATCTTCTCCAATGGCAAAGAGGGGATTCGCAAGCTTTTTCAAAAGGCACGATCGGCGACGTCGTCGCATGATATACGAACCAATCGGATGTTACGAAATTTTTTCATCGTACCTAACCCGCGTTACGATATCCAAATATGAAATTACGGGGCGTCGCTAACCGGAAGTGCAATTGTGTATCGTTGTTTCAAGAGGGCGAGCTTAAAGCTCGAGGCTTACTTATCGCGCTGCATTTCGTGTTTCACGCGTTACGAACGCTTGTAATTAGAGGTAACGAGTTTTCCTGTCGCCGGGTATTTACGAACAATCGTAAACCTAATTTTATCACTCGAGGGTGAGATGGACATAGTCGACGATATTTTTGAATCTTCTCTGCCGATAACGCAGGTTACTATATTATTGTGTATGTACCTACTCTCGAAGGTATTAATGCGGTGATTCGATCACACCTGACGGAAACAGTTTTCGGATAACGGGAATTTCTCGTCTCTGAAAAATAGTGCGTTTCGATCCTATACGAATATCATAAATTTATGTTTTACGGATGAGAAACTATAAGCGAATTATTGCTATGAATTTGTTTTTTTTTTTTTTTTCAGTGGGTTACGTAGACAAGTGTGCCAAATTTTGAGTTTTTCGCTAATTTCTCAACACACGATGATGCGGGAGTAAATGAATCGCTGTACAGTTCAATGTTCATTTCCAGTTTGTCATGTAGAAAAAAAAAAAGAAACATTTAATTGAGTAAATTTCCCGTCAGTCGTATTTGGACAAAACTTGAAAGCAAGTACTGGTAGCGTATGTGTATACATGAAAATTCTTTAATAATCTAATAACGAGGCCTCGAATGGTAAATTATACACACGGAACTTGGTAATTTATGGAAGAATGAACGGAAGCGTAAACTTGAGACTAAATATCGCGCTCGTGTGGAACGTATTGGGGTGGTTTATTTGTTAACTTTTTTTTTTCTCAAGGTGTCACTCAAGAAATTTGCGACAATGACAGAGAAAAAAAAAAAAAAACCGTCGTAAAATCTGGAGGAGGTAGAAAAATATTTATAGATCGCTACCGATTGTTGAAAAATTTTTTTTATATTCTTACACATAAAAATGAATAAAAAATATCACAGTACCCAATAAACACACACCAGTATAAATTTCGTATATGAAACGTCGAAGTCGTTTAATAATGGTATAAGTATAAAATTCAACCGTATCACATATACTGTAATATTTCGGATGGATATTATTCGTATGATTACTCTGTTTATTATGCGTATTTCATTATACAGAAGTTTAAAATACGTATTATTATAGCAAAAGCAACGTATAGTATATTTGTTCATTATTCGTACGAAAATCGTTTAAAACTTATATGTTTAACGATGTTGGTACTCCATCTTTCAACGTTTTATCAGAATCGTTTCATTTGAATTTACAAATTACGAGCTATTAACGTTCACGAAATTCGTTTATGATTTTGGTAATCACAACATATAATATTCATTCATGACACAACTGCCAGCAACTTTAATTAGACGTTTATCATACTTCCTATTCACCATTGCACAGCAGTATATTGATTGTTTTATGAACGTATATCTTCGACTATTATAATGTACGTTTTATTGGTATTTCTGATCTACGCGTGATAGACGTTTATGAAATTCATTTTCAATCTTGGTGTCTACAACATCTATATATATATATATTAGGGTGTGTCGAAAATGAACTTTTTTTTTTTCTTCGCTCCTACCACTCAAAACTTTAGGTTTTGACATTAAAGAGGTCCTCGTTCAAGGAGGGCGCTGTAGCTTGAAGTTTAGAAGTCGCTCAACGAGGATTTAGGTTTCCCATCTAATTAACACGTAAAAAATATTGTTTTTCGTTCAAAATGATGTCAGGCAACCATAAAATTGGCGATGTCTGTATTTCTTGGCTTATTTGAAAGCATGACTCATCCCCTAAACGATGATAGGTCGTTTTTCGACTTACCTTGTTCCAATTTTTTTTTACGCCACTTTTCGACCACAATAGTCACTTTTTCAAGTTTACAAAGTCTCCAAGGTATCAATGAGTCCAAAATGAATTGCTACAAGTATTGATTCTTGATTCGAATATAAATAACCAATTCTAAAAATTGGTAAATTCCGTATCTTCAATTTTATTCAAAAAACCATGTTTATTTTGAGAAATTTTGTATGTTTCACTAATTTTTGGAATTGGTTATTTATATTCGAATCAAGAATCAATACTTGTAGCAATTCATTTTGAACTCATTGATACATTGGAGACTTTGTAAACTTGAAAAAGTGACTATTGTGGTCGAAAAGTGGCGTAAAAAAAATTGGTACAAGGTAAGTCGAAAAACGACCTATCATCGTTTAGGGGATGAGTCATGCTTTCAAATAAGCCAAGAAGCACAGAAATCGCCAATTTTTTGGATGCCTGACATCATTTTGAACGAAAAACAATATTTTTTACGTGTTAATTAGATGGGAAACCTAAATCCTCGTTGAGCGACTTCTAAACTTCAAGCTACAGCGCCCTCCTTGAACGAGGACCTCTTTAATGTCAAAACCTAAAGTTTTGAGTGGTAGGAGCGAAGAAAAAAAAAAGTTCATTTTCGACACACCCTAATATATATATATATATATATATATATATATATATATATTGTACATTCATCATACAACTACCAGCAACCCCAATTAAGCGCTTAATTATTGCGGTTTTCCACTATTGCACAGAAATATATTCATCGTTTGATGAACGTATTTTTTCAACGATTATTGTTCACGTTTTACTGCTACTTGTGATCTACGTTCAATAACCGTTTATGAAATTTATTCAATATCGGACTATTTTCAAGATACATTGAATTGTATAATATGTATATTTGATCAAATGGGTTCATACTTGTTTTACTTCAACACGATTGAGGAAAATTCAACGTTGAGTACAATATTCAGATTATGAACGCACTTTTAGTATTCATGTATGCGGAACCGCCTGATGCCAAGCGGTGGCCAAATCAGTTGATTATCTTATAATTAGTTTCCGAAAAATGGACTTTAATTACCCGTTATTTTGATGCCAATATTATGTGGTAACTAAAGCTGAACACTGATCTTGTATTCATTTACCGGTGCATGGAACATAGATATAACCAATAAAAGGAAGAGAATAAAGAAGTGTCCGAAACGTGAATAATTTCGTACCAAGAATAATAATTTATTGTACATTTTTATAATTATTTCACAATATTGGTTATCATATTATAATATATTAAATCTCATTATTTGGCACGAATTACGTCAAGACTTCAATATCTTGTATGAGTACTTGCTAAAACAAGCGTTCATCATATCCTGTCGCATTTTTAACGTCGTTTGTACGTTTATTTTTCGCGCTATTTTATCGGAGTTCTGTGCGTTATACATTGTGTCACTACTGATATATTATTCTCCTGCTCTGGTGCGTCAGCGTCGGTAACGCTGCAAGCTAGAGTAAGAGCGCAATAATTATATGTAGAGACAGAACTTATCCCATGGACCGCGCATTCATACAGTAAGTGTAAGTATAGCGAGTGGTAAGACAAGGACAGCTCGGAATAACACGGGCATATATGGCAAAGTTGATTCCCTTTTGGGCACGATCTCTCTGTCGCTCTTGCGTCTCCTCTATCTTTGTCTTTGTCTGGGAGCCTATATTCATCCCCACCCTTGCAACTGGCCTCAGGCGCTGGTTATGGCGTTATTCGTCAACCGAATGCGGAGGTGCTCGGATCGATCGGTGATCGTGTAGCAAAAAAGGTGAGAAGCTATTGTTAATCTGCGGCCTAGACGGAAGAAGCAAATTCGTCATTAAATAACGCTGGTAAGTACAACTACATATTTTTCCAAATATGGTGGTATTTTGTCTTAATACATCGAGCATTCTTGGTTGAAAAAATAATGTGTTTTGCAACTCAAATTCTGTCTCTTCTGTATTTTTTTCTTTCCTTTCTTTTCTTTCTTCAAAAGAAACTATGTGTAATGTTCTGCGTCTTTTTCTCTAAACCAAACGATGTACCATAAAAATATGGAATAGTTTATTGTTTATTATATAACGTTCATGAATATTTTTGAACTGTTTTTAAACGTTATTTATATGTGTTAAGTTTACTATGATACGTATATTATAGGTTAATTATATTAGTTCTTGTCGAATTTGAGGAAAACTTCATGTTAATAATCATCCCATGTGATCATGCGGTTATTAGTAACTTTTGCTCTGTATTGTTTGAAATCGGTTTCGTGTTTATTATTTTTTTAGATACCGTTTCAACATATCTATAACATACATATGAACTCGTAGCATCTTCCAAAGTAACAAAGTATAGTAATACAGCCACGTAAATATTTCTGTGCCATCGAAATCACAGAAATATTATTTTGACAATATTTTTTATTTTCTTTTCCCTTCAATTGAAAATAACAATTATTATCCATCAGAAGAAGACGGTCATGTTAGACAATAGAGACAATAGAGAAGATCCGTAGCAATAAAGCTTTTTCACCAGTTAGTGCAACAACTTATATAGAGGTTTATTAAAAATTATGTATTTTGATCCAAAATTCTGTTTTGTGTATATTTTCTTGGATTTGGGCTGAATAAATATTAAAAAGGGATTTGCACCTGAATAATTTTGTAAACACTGGTAAAAATAGTGGTCATCTACCCATCAAACGTATATAATACGCAGGAAATTCGTAACAAGTAATTTTATTCCATTGGATTTGACTTTGATCTTTACCGATAAACGTATAGTATACTCATGATTTACGTTCAGTAGTAGGCGTCATGATATACTATTCGAAAAGTATTAGAATATAAGCAGGACATCGGCCCAGAATTGGTTCAACGTTAAACTACGATCTTGTTTAATTTGTAGTAACAATAAATAGCGATACATAGAACTATAAGTACTATAGAATAATAATATTAGTAACAGTACTATCTAGTCCTGAAATATATCACGATTCCTACTACTGAACGTAAATCATGAGTATACTATGCGTTTATCGGTAAATGTCAGAGTCAAATCCAATAGAATGAAACTACTCATTACCTGCGTATTATATACGTTCGATGGGTAGCTGACCACGTTTTTTATTCGTGTTTACAAAATTGTTCGGCTACAAATGCCTTTTTAATATTTATTTAGCCCAAATCCAAGAAAATATACACGAAACAGCATTTTTGATCAAATTACTTAATTTTCAATAAAATTTTATATAAATTGTTGCGCTAACTCGTGTAAAAGCTTTATTGCTATGAATCTTCTGTATTGACTCACGTACTACGTTCATTAGGTTCATTTAACTTTTAGTTTTCAGAGTGGTGTGCGGATATTTACGACAAATAAGGCAAGCACGTTAAAGCGTACATCATTTCTTGTCTGGTGTGTATTATTATTTAGTTTTATAACATGCCTCATGATTTAAAAGTTCTGAGTAAACGACATTTGCGTCGCAAAACAGCTATAAATACTCGTAAAGTATTACTGAGTATTGCAGGCAATAATTGTGCACTCGAGCACCTTACGAAATCACAATTAAAAGATGCTAGTCATGAACATGTGTCTTGTATCGGAGAATATGTGCACTCTATAGATAGCGATTATGATGTTGATCATATCCATCAAAGTAATGAACAGAATGAAGAAAACTCTAATTCGAACCGCGATAATAAAGATTTCAAAGACATCGAAAGTGACATAGATAGCATCAAAGCTACGTTGTACAGTTCTGAAGATAATTCAAGTTCCGTCAGCGATGAAGTGCATTTAGATGATGAAACGAACTTTGTTGAAAATTTGCGCGACTGGGCATCTTCAAATAACATCACACATAACGCGATCGATCAATTGCTAGCATTATTGAAACCAGCACATCCTATCTTACCCTTAAGTGCTAGGACTCTACTTCACACGTCACGACGTATTGAAACGTTAAATTTAGACAACGGAGAAATGTGTTATTTCGGTTTGGAGAAATGCTTGAGACAAAAACTCGAGTCAGGTCTCAAAAAAGGACTGTCACCTGAACATACGTTGCGAGTTGATTTTAATATTGATGGGATTCCCGTTTATAAAAGTAGCGGAACATCATTTTGGCCAATTTTGGGACGCAGTATTTCAATGATCGATGATAGCCCATTTGTAATTGGTGTTTATTATGGTACGGGTAAACCGATGCCACTATCTTCATATTTACGAGATTTAATTAAAGAAACGTCACGTTTAAGCACCAATGGTTTTGAGTTTAATGGCACCAAATACTTTGTCAGAGTTGGTTTATTCGCGTGTGACGCGCCCGCGAGATCTATGTTGAAAATGTGTTTAGGACATTCGGGTAAGGATGCTTGCGAGAGGTGTAAGATTCGCGCAGTTCATCTCAACCGTAAACTGTGTTATCCATGTGACACCGAATTCCAGAAGCGAAAAGATAGTGATTTTGTTGCACCTAGTGAAAACGATCGTCACGTTAAAGGACGTTCGCCTCTTTTAGATCTTTACGTGGGACTAGTCTCCCAATTTCCTTTAGATCCCATGCATTTAATCTACCTGGGAATTTTGAAGAGGTTGCTCCTTAAATACTGGGTCGAGGGTTCACGTGATTGCAAATTGTCTAAGGATATTTTGTTAGAAATTGAACGTATAATGAAACTATTGGCGCGATATGTTCCGGCAGAGTTTCCTCGAAAGCCCCGTGGATTTTTGGATTTGCATCGATGGAAAGCGACAGAATTTAGATTTTTCTTGTTATATTCCGGCCCTGTTGTAATGCGGGATGTGCTAGATCGAAAAAAGTACAAACATTTTTTATTATTGTCTGCCGCCGTGTATATTCTATCGAATACAGCCTTGTTCTCGCGTTTTCGAAACATCGCGCAAGATATGATCGAAAAATTCGTTACTCAAGGTGCTAAGATATACGGACAAAACTTTGTCGTATATAATGTACATTCGCTGCTGCATGTCATAGACGACGTAGAACGATTTGGCCCATTAGAAGAATACAGTTGCTTTGTGTATGAAAATCATTTGGGCCATTTGAAACGACTTATTCGATCGAAACGCTTGCCGCTGCAGCAGCTGAGTAATCGACTTGAAGAACTAAGTTCTATTCGTAAAACTAATTGTCAGGAAAAATTTATTCCTAAACCCAAATTTATTGGAAATTCTCGTGAATGTCAGGCTCTGGAAACGAAAAAATTCAAAATATCAATAAAAAGGCCGGATAATGTAGTAGCTTGTGGGACAGAAATATTAGTGATCAAATCAATCCTTTTCATTGCCGGAGAATATAGAATTATAGGTACTCCGTTCAAGTACAAGCGAGACCTTTATCAGAAACCTATTAAATCTTCCAAACTAGGGATTTTTTTCGTAAGAAGTTTCAACGTAGCGAAATCTTATCGCGTCGATGATATATTACATAAATTCGTCTGTCTTCCATTTAAAGATGGTTTCGCAGTAACTCCGATACTACACGAAATGAAATAAAATTTTTATTTTTTGTTAAACATCTCAACGAAACGAGCTCTCGACAAAAAACAGATGATGAACCTACGATTCTCGGCAATGTGTACGAGGAAGAGGGATTCGTTCAAGACATGTATAGTATGTCTATGTCTACCTCGCACACATTCCCGAGAATCGTAGGTTCATTATCTCTTTTATATTAAAAGTTTGCTTCAATTGAGATGTTTAGCAAAAAATAACATTATCGTATACCTATTACCATATACCGTATATGCCGAGTCTAATTTACCTAGTAGTCCAATATACCCAACTCTACCATATGTTCATAACATCACTTTTGAGCTGATTTATTATAGTTTTGTACGTCACATTGACGTTCAAGTATTGGTTAGACATGCGTTCCCAAAATCTTCATAATGTTTCATGATCGATTCATCTTTTAACTTATATACTACCTTGCATATTCCTATGTTGATGTCCTAATTAAAAACTTTTAAACTGGCACTTTTTGCTCAGAGTGGAATAAAAGTGCTTGAATTTTGATCAAATATAAATTTATACACCAGACTAGAGAATATGATACATTTAACGATGTTTTTACTCAGTCGTGCTGCAGAACTATGTATGCGGTGATTGAATTCTTGGTTGGCGAAGATAGAGAATGCGCATTGGTACCAGTTCTTTGGCTGGTCGAAAACAACACCCAATGTTACTGGCCACGGACAAAAACTGAAGATCATTTTACAAAACTTGTAAAATCAAAGGCTGCCTATGAAAAAACATGGCCAAAGTTTGCCATTCACAAAGTACTGCATACCGGAGGTGATTATTGGAACGTAGAACTTTTTTTTACAATTGTATACGGATTGAATGTTTCAATCATATTAATTTTCACTTGGATAAGAGTTACGACGATATATTTTGATCATATTGTACATTTGTGATTAATTTTGCTAATCAATGAGCATTCGGTATTGATTGATATTCCTTGATTAACTAACAGATGACTACCACGACACCGAAGCAACGATGGCGCGCCTACTGGAGCTGGGCACGTCCGATGAATCCGGAATAATTCGCAACATCGCTAAAAAATCCACTGTAATACCTCAGCAAGATATTACCAATGACGTGGACGAGAATGAAGCTACGAACAGTGATGATGTCGAACCTGAGCCGCAAAAGAAAAAACGTAAACACAAAACCGACAAGAAGAAGGCTAAAAATCGACACGTTAGTAACAAAAAAAAAAAAACGAAGCGTTCTCGTGAAAGTTCAAGTAGTTTAGGTTACACCTCTTCAGCTGACGAGAATTTGCCACCGTCCGAAGTCGATGAATCGACTTCTAACCGTAATAAGAATACTCGCTACATTAACTCAGCCAAAGGATCTACCAAAAATCAGACACCAAAGAAAAACTTGGCCCACAAGATCGTACAGCACCAGTATAATGATAATTCCCATGAGTCACCGAATCAGTTGTCTGGATATGAAACATCAAATAGAAACATTTCTAGTAGGATCATCAGGTCTACCACGCAATATGACTTATCAAGATCCTTTTCACAACTTGAACCTTCAACCCCGACCACATCACGCGAACAGAATACCTTTGAAGAAAAAACTCTGCAGTATTTAGAACACATTAAATCCTACACTGAACAAAACCATCTGCTACTACGTAAAATCTTCTCAAAACAGAAGGAAGTCAGCATCGACGTAACAAAGAAACCAGCCGAATTCCCAAAACTTCCTCTTAACTCCATGGAAGACTTCTCCAACCTCGAAAATATCCTGAAATCCGAAGAGCATCGAACTTATTTAGTGAGTAGACCTTGCAATCATATTCAAAATATGTATGTCATGACATACGGATAGGTACTAATACCGAGCGTATTCTTCAATGAGGGCCAACCCCCTCCCTAGCGCAAACCAACACAGGCACATGAGGCTCGGCCGGGAGGGGATAGAATGCCAGTGGCCATGTTAGTCTCCACTCGACCGAACTTCACGTACGCGTCATGTGCCTGAGTTGGCTTAGCACTAGGGAGGGGGTTGTCTCTCATTGAAGAATACGCTCGGTATGTGTTGACTGCAAAGGAATAATGAAAATTACTACAGGCATACAGAATTGCGGTTCGTAACGTTTTAACCCTCTCGGACCGTATGTTGCTTCTACGCAACACGCACTTTGAGGCTTCATAAAACTGTATCGGTCGCAAGGTCAGGGTTCTAACTGCATAGTTCCATTAAGCAAGGTCAGATGGCCTTATAGATACTCCTAAACCCTGAGGTAAACTGCTTTCACCCATCGAAATATCAATATGGTGAGAGATTTTCATTCAACATGAAATCGGTCTCGGTCTGATCGAGAGGGTTAACGTTAAAAAATGCTGAAAAAATATTAGGAATCGACAATCTCCAACTAGTCAAAATTGTTATCGATGTTGATAACAGTAAGAATATTTTGAATTCAATTCGACATTCATTCATTTTAGTATTTTGTTGCAGACCGGGAAACTGGCTTCTATTGGAGGGACAAGCGGTCGCCAATGTGTGTTGGCTATAATGAGGTCACTACTCACAAACGAATTAGCGATGCAATTCAATTGGGCAGGGAGGGACAAAGTCTCATTTCAAAAGACATTGACAATGGAAACTGTTTACGGTAATGAATAATTCATGAAATTTTCGAGAAACAGTTATTACTTGGATTTATCGTGTGAAAACAATATTATTCACACATTATTATTCAAATTATGCAAACTGTTAACTTTTTTCCCAATATATTCGAGATTCATCACAATTTACATTGAAATTATTCCTTATCAGTTATCAATATCGTGATATTGTACCTTCCTTTTGATGTATTTTTTCTCAGAGGCTGTGAAACAAACCTTTCTTGGCAAGAAGGAAATTGGTGATGCAACCGAAACCAGTGTTTCGTGTGCCGTGAAAGACTGGTTAAAACTAGCTCGATCACGGCATACCTATGTACGAAAGAAGGGCTAAGAAACTGTGGTAAACGTCAACTAATTTTAAAAACAGTCATATAAAAGTACAAATCATACAGGCATATAAATATTTCTGATATAAGTGTAATATTCTTAGCGTTTTCTGTTAGTTGTAACTACCGTGAAGACGAAAGTATAGTGTAGGTTGAGCTGTGTCTATGAGCTACAAGATGTACCTTTTTTTTTGATAAATGAGTATTTATAGATATAAGATATTTGTGTAACGTTCTAACAAAGATATAATAAAATCGATTCACATATATAAACTAAATTCGTACGCTTTCTAACTCAACCCAGACTTGTTTCTAGCTAACGTGAAATGATCTTCCTCTATAGCAGTGTACTATATACGCTTTCAATTACACATCCAAGATACGTTATGTATTCAAGTCTAGAGGTCCAATTAAAAACGTTTTTTAACACTGTATAATATTCGTTTAGACATAAATAATGAAAGATTAAAGCGTCATTAACAGAAAACATTTTGTCACGTTAGTTAAACGGACATTGTCAACACATTTTAATAGAAAAAATTTCCTTCATAATTTGAGTTTTAAAACGTACTTGCGAAACGTCTCTTAGTAGTCATCAATATCCAAATATTAGACGATTACCATAAATATTAAAATAACGGATTTTCGATACGTTTTATCAACAAATTGAGATACGATTTATAAATGTTTGGTTTCAAACGTATAAAATTTGCATATGAACAACTATCGTAAGACGTCCACCAAAAACGTTTAATAAACCGAAATCACGGCGGACATTCTTCGCAATAAAATACGTAGGTGCTGCACGTTTATTCTACAGAATAAAACGTTCTTTTTTGACGAATTTCATACGCTTTATATACTGGCATTGTTTATTGGGTAATAATCGGTACCAACCTCTAAATATTTTCCTACCTCCTCTAGGATTTACGACAGTACTTTTTTTTTTTTTTTTAACCAATATTTCCAACGGGACGTTAGAAAAAAAAAAGAACAACAGAAAAAACTTGTATCTTAGATGAAACGACCTACGACTTTAAAATCATTGTCAAAGTGATCGGACTGCAGGCGTCACGGCTTACTCCGATTTATCCTGAATCTTTCGAAAGTTTGTGTTAGACGACTCCTCCGTTCGTCTTCGTCTTTAATTATAACGTACCTCATTTTTGTCCTACCTGGTAATTTCCGCCGTAAGACTCTTGACACGGCTATAACTTGAGCACATAGATCGGCACACAGAGTAGATTGGACGGGTGTGAATGACAGGCAGTTCGCTACAACCCCCAGAAATGGTTCGTTCATTCCCGTGCACAGAACCCTCGTTAGCCACGGGGTTCGTTTGGTGTTGTCCCGGCTATATCGACCCGCGAACTTGAAAGCCGCCTAGCTCCGATACGTCGGTACACTGCGAGCCTAGCTTTATGTCATTATATGCGAGAGACTTTAAAGCTCGTTCCGTGGCCGAGTCGCGGTGATAATTCGGGACGCAGCTTGGCGAGGTGGTGGTTTTTTGAAAAACCAGATGATTTGGGAAGATCGAAGACGTTGAGAGGTCGAGAATTCATATTTTTACCTCAAGTTCCAGCCTATCGTGTTACGTCGAAAACTCGAGTCACTGTCAATTGTATCATAACCATATCAGAGAGTATTGCAATGGGACTACGCGAGTAGAAATTTAACGCCTACTTTGAAACCTACGTAAGGTTTGAAGATGGTAAAGTAGCTTCTTACTTTGACGCTAAAAATGTCCGAAATATCCTGCTTTGCCAAGCTTAGGCTCAAAGTAGGGTCTGTTTCGAACCTCGTTTAATCCTCCAGAGGTGGTACAGTTCAATGCGTCGAATGAATGTTGGAATTTTGTATTTATATTAACCTGGAGCTCCTCTCGTTAAAATGGTTTCTGTATTCGTAATAACGTTGAATAAATACAGCTGAAATGCGATACTTGATTTTCAAACGTTATTGAAACTCATCGAAATTATGTCGAAACAGCCCTTGGATCGTTCATTGTGAACACATCTATATATGATGAGTTACAGGTCCAATGGTGGAGCTGTAGATCGAACAGCGTCAAAATAGGTTCAATCGTCTACCAATTGTAAGAGCGTCAAAGTAGGATTTGGTACTTTTATTTTTAGGAATTGGAGTTAAACTCCAACGTAAGATTTCTTCTTAAATTTTTAGAAGCTAGAGGGTCAATGTGGAATTTCTGGATTCGGTTTCCTTGAAATTAGGTTTCTACAAATCTCGGTAAGATCAAATGTAGTCACTAAATATCGACTATCGTTCAAATTCGATGTTTCAAACGAAACTTTGGTCATAACATGTCGTTGCAGCTGCTATTTAACGGATCGCAAACTACCTTAACTTGCGATTGATCAAGCTTGACTAACGAGACACAAACGATCGCTAATACTGTTCTCCGTACAACGGAAAAATCGGTTATCAGACCAAAAGGTTCACAACGCGAATGATCCGTGAAAAGGTTACAATTATCGAAACTGGCGTGAGTATCGTGGTGAAAATTTGAGTTTTCGGTGAAACTTGAGGCACGCAACAAACCGTTAGCGATCAGAAATCATCGTCGGATATCTTTTTTTTTATCGTACCTAGTTTCATTGTCCTATCATCATCATCCAAATCGTACAAAAGACGAACTATAATTGTATTTTAACTGCGATCGCGACAGCTTTTCCTCAAGCTTTACTTGTTCATTAAAACGACACCGAGACGACGACTAGCTGCTGACTTGTGCTCCGCACACGCGCACACACACAAAAACCGCACGCAGGCAGAGAAGTAGAAGAATTTACGCCGCTGACGTTGCAGCCCAGCAGCACAATGGTCCCTGTGCAAATGCAACGAGGAGGAGGCTTTTGCATCCGCGGGTAACGCGAACGAGCTCGTTGAAATATATCTCTACGCATTGTGCGTAGGTTATATATATATAACATATGTATACATACCTGCAGGTATAACGTATGCCAAGCAACCACTCCCTCTCATGCTGAAACTCGGTAAACCAAAGCACCTTATAGGTAGGTATGTACCTCTTACACTTCCAACGTCTGGAGCTGTTTGTAGGCAAGAATGTGCGAGGCACGTATATATACGTATATATATATATATATGTGAGGCAAAAAGGCCCGCGAGGTCTCCTTCTTCTTCCCTTTCTTCTTATTTTTCTTATTTTTTAACATCGTCGAATCGCTTCCTTCCTTCTGATCTATATATATATATATACATATACACACGCACTCACGCACGCACGCAAGCACGCAAAGACACGGTAATAATTTACTCGCTGAACTCACGTGACGATAAGTTTTGTGAATTAATTATAATTGACCTGAATTAATCAGAGTCAACTTAATTATCGATAATTAATTGAATATACACGAATTAACTTAAATAATGAGAATTGAATTAGAAGTAAACTCAATAATTGAAAAATTAAGTCAAATTGATTTGATTTAGTTTTGATTCGTCACGTGTAGTTATCTGTTTATAGAGGGATGAAAAAGTTGAAAAAATTTAAATAAAACAAATTTCGTTGAATCGAGAAAAATTAATTTAAATTAACAGAAAGCGCAAGTCAATGAATGGAAATTTTTTGAATTCAAACTCACTTGGATTGGAATGAATTATTGCGAATGGTTGGGAAAAAAGAAATTACGAAATTCGTGGATTGAAATGAATTGAGTTAAATTCTAGATCTGAATTAAAAAAAAAAAATTATAATTTCGATCAATTCAGCTACAAAAATTATTGTATCACTCCTCGACACCTAAACACGTCCTGCAGGACTATCCGGGATTTATACACCCAGTTGATCGTTCGGTATTCTATAGTTGTATAATCTGTGCGATGTATAGGGAATGCCGCTGACAACAACGAGCCTACTCACGCTTTTGGTATGCTCCGTATAACGAACTCATCCCTCCAGACTCTTACATAAACTAGCTCGACTTTGAATAATCTCTCGGATTGTATTGTGTATTGTTGAAAAGGCTGAATTTTCTTTACCACTGAGATTATCTCGTTAATTATATAATAATAGGTATAGGTATGCACGCTCGGACGTGGCTGAAGCTAGTAATGTTAACGTAACGAAATATCTAGATGGTATTGACAAAATTCTTGATACATTGAAAATTTAATATTACTTTCAAGGATGCTGGTATAGATTTCGAAGAAGTATGAATATTTTACTTTGTTTTATTTTAGACAATTGATTCTCGAGTTACGAAGTCTATGATTTTTACTCGATAAGAATTGAGGATATTTCCGTTTTCCATGCGACTTGTGATTACTATGTTTCATCCAACTACGTTTATGCAATAGGTTCTTCATTCGGATCTCCGAATTCTCTCGATGACAAAGAATTTCAAAAATTTTAACCCTTGCGTCGCACACCTTTTTTGACCCATAAAACTGGTGTCAGCCGGTCGGGAAAAAATTTCGGAATACTCCTCAACTGCGATATTTCAAGGCAAATCACGTATTTTCAGAAGAATGAAATTTCGAACGTGAAAAAAAAATTCACAGAACGGAAAAATATCGGAAAATGGATCATTCTACTAAAACAAAAAAAAAAAAAACATCCAACTCACTGAATATTCAATATTTTTTAGCTGAAAATTGACCGAGTAATAACTCTGAAGACACGTGACAGGTATTTGAGAAAAAAAAAATATGGAGATACTGCGCGATGAAAAAACGTATTTATTTCAGTGATTGAAGTTGAATATTTGAAAAAAAGAACGAATCAACGATTTTTAAACGTGATGTTTCATTACTTATCTTTGATCAAACAATCAGATTATTTCCTATGTTTTTTGGAATGAAAAAAACACAAGAAAAGCAAAGACGACGATTTCTTCTCAAAGCCGATGATCGTTCTAACCTTTTGAATTGCAACAATTCTTCTTGCAAGCCCGATATTTAATTACACGCGGCTTCGACACAGCTTTCTCTTATTGCTTCGAAATTCGCTCTTCTCATACGACACGGAATGATCTTCGGCTATGGTACATGATTTAGGCCCGTACGCTTCCGTGGATTCGTATGATTATAAAATTTTGCCAAAGTTATCCTATGAAAATCGAGCGATCGATCCGAATTCATTCAATACAAGGTGTGTAATTTCAACGAATCCAACAGGATTACCTTATACGTTCAATTTTACGTTGCGTACCACGAACAATGATTTTTTTTTATAATTATACCTCTTATCCATCGCGAAACATGTTTATTTATTTATATGGTAACTAGACAAGCGAACGCCTGTGAATCGTACGTATTACATGTATAATTCGTACACGTATCAACTTCTCCCCCCGAAACGTTACGCGCGCTCATACCGTGCGCGGAGCTTCTTCTGGCCGCTTCTCAACTCATATCTACGTATACGTACAGCGTGACATAGGTGTACGGAAATATTGCGCACGCGTGTGTATGTATGCGGCGTTAAAAAGCGTACGTGTAGCAAGTGCCTTATCAAATAGCGGGCGTCTAGGCTCCTCCTATGCGAACGTAATGGGTATAAACCTGGGACGTCGGTTGGCTGCAAGGCAAAACTACGCATCCGCGCCGTCTCTCTCTCTCTTTCTCTGTCTCTCTCTCTCTCTCTCTTTGTGCGAGTCGCTGACACGCCGCGTTTGCGTTGAAAACATGTAAAATCCATTGAGAAAAGATGCCGCCGCGCCCCCGCGATCTTTCACATATTCTAACTCTGTTTAAAACGTCATATACATGTATACGTATAACATATGTATAACGATACTCTTCGTATATTATTACAGGATGATTTTCTTTACCCCCCTCCCCCCCATCATCTTTTTCTCTCTCTCTCTCTCTCTCTCTCTCTCTGTCTCTCTCTTGAACCGTCCTATAGACGCGACAATCATTTGCACGTATGCATTTTTCACCTCGTTCAATGAAAACCCCTGCGCGCCCACCGTATATACTTTGGAATTAATTTATCATTATCATTCGGTTGGACATCATCATCATCATCATCGTCATCATCATCGTCGTCGTCGTTGCGTGTGGAAATTTTCAGTAGTAATAATGGAATTTCAATTGCGGAAAATAATTAATCCTGTCAGCTGCGATCGGATCGATTAATTTTATTTTCCGATTATTGTGATCATGGTGAAGTTCGTAACGTTGTTTTAATAATGGATTTTTAGAAGAAAAAAAACTTGTTATTTCGCAATTTTAGGATTATCTGAAATTTAGGAAACTGTTGGACGGTTAGAAAAAAAATATCCCAGCAGTTCCACTAAAATTTTTTTTATTGATTTGATCATTTTTTCAATCGAACACCAAGTGAAAATAAAGGAAAAATTACGAATCACATGTTAGTATGACAATTTAAATGTTGGAAGTAAAAAATTTTTTTGTCATATTCACTAACGGAAATTTAAGCAATAGTACAAATAAAAAGTGAACCTGATCGGACATTATCTTTAGTGATATTTCGCTGACAGTGTAATAAAGCACGAACAAACTTAGAATTAGATTTTTTAAATTCAACTTTACCGGTTATTCGAATGGTGTAAAATAGTAATTCTTCTTTCAACGTTTCGATACGATAACGTTAATAACTAATTCAAAAGTTTAAATTTTAACGTGTTATGTAACCCTGCATAGAATTAGTGCGAAGTTTTTCCCTTTCCTTTTCTTGCGCAGTGATTTTCCTTTTGCGACATGTTACATACCTACATATATATATATATTTTTATTTTTATTTTTCCAACTTCAGACAAGGTATATTTGCGGATAACAAATTTTATTATATAGAGAATTTCGTGATTGCAGGTTGTGTTATTTTCTATTCCAAGCGAGTGGAAAAAAAATAAATCGATTGGACGAAGTATGGAGTTGCGCTTTAAGCATGATGACGAATTTGCGCATATTATGCACACATATTTTGTCGTCTATACGCAGGCAATATAAGATATTTGTAAACGGGGTCAAAAAACGTTTCATGACATAAATTTTCTCACAAATTGCGGAAGGCTTGTCTATCTAAGATCTTACAATTATTACAAGTCTGTTTTTTTTTTTTTCTCTTTATAACGGTACGATTCACAGAACTTGTTACATGCAAGATTTATACGACGGAACTAATTGTAAGTCTCGGGGGTATACACGGGATAATTATTTCTTGATTAGCATGCGCCAGTGAATATTAAGATCATCGAGATTTAGATGAAAATTAGAAATATACGCATAACGTTTTTCACACTCGACTCTTTTTTCACGCCCTTTAATTTTTCGGAGAAGCTGTTGAATCATGTAGTATGTGTATCGTGGACACGATGAAAGAAATTTTCAGTTTCTGAAGTTGGTATTAAACAGGCTGCTAGTTGCGGGGTTGTAGAAAATGAAAAAAAAAGTTGATCGTTATTCGGAACGTTGGATTCAAAGTTAGTGTATCGCGGTAGAAGTATTACAAAAAATTTAACCGTAATGAGGAAAATTTGGTCCCGGTGAACGAAATTTCTGGGTTAATATAAGCCCGACCAGGCACATTATTTTCACACAACGAAAGAGTTGAGTTGATTTTGTAGTGCGTGGGAAACAGAATGTTACACCAATGTCCGAGAAAAGGTTTGAAACCACAATCCCATAGATTCTGTTGCGATTGCTATATCAGATCTACGCAGCGAAATAATTTTGTAAAGATTGAAAAATGATTGTTTAATTTTTGCAACTGAAAAAATTACCGTTCGATTGTAATTTATGTTGCATGAATTAAGAGTCAGTCCAAACAACGACAAAGAAATATGCCGTTGCGATTCGACAAGCCGATTCAATCGTATTAGACCACGAATGATTTAGTTCTGCTGATTATACTAGACGGATGCCTCGAGCCTCTCCTAATAACTGCACATCTTGCTTCTCTTGCGAGAAAGGATCTTCGACTCGTCGCAAATAGTATTTTGCCACTTGAACGAAAAAATTATGCAGACTTACCATGTGGCCTGTTATTTGACAGCGGTAATCGATTGGTAGTTCTCGCGATTTAGTAAATTTGGATAATCTCTGTCCACCGAATGAATTTAGTGAACTGTATGATGCAATTCGGTCGAATCTATCGGAGGATATTCGATATTTTGATGATACTGTGAAAAACGTATTATTTCATTGAATCGACTAGATTAATATCGAGAGTTTTCATGTTTACAATTATATTTTTTTTTGTCCAATTTCAAAAACAATCGTTTCATTAATTTTGCCTATTTACAACAAAGTATTGCGATCCCGAGAGAAATTTTTCAACAACATGCTTCTACGAATTGGTTGTGTGTTTTTTATTTTTATTTTCTTTTTCTTCTCAAAAAGGATAAAGTTTTCTCCGAGTTTGAGTGTAAAACGTACGATCCTCTCAAAAAATTGGTACAATGTGTAAGAAACGAAATTAGAAATATAGAAATTGGACTGATTTACGCTCCCCCCCTCTTTGATGTGAAAAACTATCGATTTTCTAAAAAATTTACCATTTTCTTTTTCCTTTCCTTTGGTGTTTGTTTTTTTTTTTTTTTTTCGTTCTTGCCTCAGTCGACGAGACTCGCGAAATTCCAACAAGTTGTATTTTTCGCGCGATAGTCCCAACAGCGGCCTTATTTCTAGTCCCCGATCTCGCCCGCCGCGCGTTTTCGGCCCCGTGAACGAAACGCTCTTATATATTATATATATGTATATATATATATATATATATCTATCTATATATCTAGATACCTACGTACGCGTTACACACGCGCATGCATATGCATGTGGAAACGCGTCGCGGGATGGAATGAAACAGGTTTTCGAGTTAGGTCAGGCCTCGGGACCGAGGTGGGCGACTGAGTGCCTGCCTCTACCTGTGCCAGGGGCGCTCTTTAGGGTGGAAAACGTTGAACAGGTGCTACGAAAAATCCCGAATGGGACCCACCCAACCTCCCTTCCTCCCCGACGTCCTGGCCTCGCACTGAATACAGAATGAGGAACCGGGGAAATATAATTATAATAATTTATTCGTTTTGTCCGCGCAATTAGTCGCCCTTTGTTTCGATAATTGAGTGGTGAAACATAACAAAAAAAAAAAAAAAGAAAAAGAAAGAAAGAATAAAAAAGACAGTGATCAGGAAACCAAAGAAGGGGGAAAATATAAAACCACGGACGCGTTGTAGGAATAAAGTAAAAAAGAAATATTTCACCTCGCGGGTAATTGTACTTTTATTCGTACGTATATGAATATTTTATTGTCAGAAATCCGCATCGATAGTCATAAATCATGGGTCGATTGAACCCATACATGCAAACAAATTGTGAGATATGATAGTTTGTTGTTGTTGTTGTTTTTATTTTTGTTTGTTTTTTTCACTACGCACGTTCAAAGTTGCGTAAGTCAGAGTTGAACGAAGAATTAACATATTTTAGACCAATTCGAAATGACTAATTCCGATTATCAGAATTTGAGAAATATGACTTACCTAATCTTGCATATCCTTGTACGTACAATGTTGCGGAATTGAAGAGAAAAGAAAAGACAAGAAAAGAAAGAAAAATTGCATTGTTATACGTTGCACGATTACTTCAACCTTATGCGCGAGCGTTTTTCACAGTGAATATATATACATACATACATACATACATACATACATATGTAATAAATATACATATTTATTATTTATAGGTTTTAGGTCGAGTCACGAAGTTCAACTTCGTTTGTTATATAAAACAGGCGTGAGACGCGCGGTGTCGATTTTTTTTTTCATCCCTTCCTCAACTTTTGTGTTTTATTTTTCGCTTTTTTTTTCACTCAGTCCTCCTTCTCCAACATTTTTGTGTACCTTGTTCTTTTTTTTTTTTTTTTTTTACGAGAGCAAACGCGATAATTCACTTTGTCTCACTGCACGCGCTTGCACAGGGTATATATATACATATATATATATATATATAAACGAATACACCCGACACCTATTTCTAAGCACACGTATGCATGCGACGAGCTAAACAACGCCGGCTCCCCCCCCCCCTCTCCCCCCCCCCCCCCCTCATCTTCTCTCAATTTCTCTCTCCGCGGGCCACACGACTAAGCACGTACCTCCGCACCTCGAGACAACACACGCCGGCATTAACTCACGCCTACCATACATAATGTACAAATAGGCATGCATCCACCACCTAGGATGATGTCAGTCTCTCTCTCTCTCTCTCTCTCTCTCTCTTTTTTTCGGTACGATGGCTTAACACTCGACGAGGAACCGCCACTGCTTAATTTTTCAATTTTTAACATACCGCGTGAAATTTTTAGGCTCAATTTTATGCCCTCGTTTGACCAGCAATAGCCGTTCTCCTTTCTCCCCGAGTGCTTTATATCCTATACAGGTATATTATATATGCGGGTATACATATACATATACATATATATATATATATGTATGTATGTATAAGAGACCTACAACCCATCGCTTCTCTCCACTCGTCTCTGTTGGCTCACGAATTTTTCGTTTAACGAGTTTCCTTTACGTCTCTTCGATCCTATAACACATTTGCAATCGCTATTCTTATTTGCACTCGTACGCATTTTTCATCATCGTAAACGAAGCCACTAGTTTCGAATATTAATCGAAAATTCATTCATTACTATCCAAACGTTTTATTCGTATTATTTATTTATTTATTTATTTTTTCATGTACCAGCTTATAATTTTTGCACGACTGTTATATATAGTAAGTAAATGAATAAATAAATAGAGAAATATATACATATATAGTAAAAGTAAAAACGTAGAACAGCAAATGAATTCCAAGCTCCGTGATGACGATAATAATAATGATAATGATGATGATGATGATGATGATGATGATGATAACAATAATAATTAACGGAAGGTAAATCAAAAGTGTACAATAAACAATATTATATACACCTACCGATAAAAATTAAATAGTCCCGATCATTTATCAGTCGGTACTTTCTTTATGTCATATATATATATATATTGTCTTCTCATTCCGCGGGCCGACGACCTTATATATGTGTATAATTGTATATATATATATATATATATACATACATATACATGTATAATGTATATAAAAACCCCGGCGGTGGTTAAACTTTGTTATACATGCCTAGGTACGTATATATCGCGTGACTAATGCCAAAAGGGCGTATAAAAATTGTACGCCCTTTTGGCTTTTCAAAACCAAAAGGGCGTATAATTTTTTTTTTTGTGCCAATCGTTTTGTCAATATATTCTAAGCCTAAAAATGAAAAAAAAATTTTCAAAGCCAAAAGGGCGTATATCTCAAGTTATAAAGCCAAAAGGGCGTATTATTTTTTTGATAATAATTTCTAATTTATTCCTTACTCAATAATATGCAATTTTTATTCAAAATTTTGAAAAATCTTGATTTTTTTTATACGCCCTTTTGGCTTTAGGCCGGCAATTTCCTACAGCCAAAAGGGCGTATATCTTGAGATACGCCCTTTTGGCGTTAGTACATCGAAAAATTTTTTTTGCAGATCTTTACGTTTCGAGTGATTTTAAGTCGAATGGCAAAAAAAAATTTTTTTATACGCCCTTTTGGCATGGATCCCTATCTAACTGCTGTAGTACGCCCTTTTGGCATTAGTCACGCGATATATATGTATATACATGCATACGTATAGCGAATGTTAACATGCACGCTGGAAAGTCAGGCGCCTCGCCTCTCCCCCTCCCCGCCATCCCTCAATCACTTCCTTCGACCTTGACCGAGAAAATTCAAGGGTGTTCCGACAAAAAATTCATTTGTTACAGTAATTAGAAAAATTGAGTAAAACAGGTATCGTTAAAAAAAACTGAATATTTGTGGAATTTGTGAAATTTCTCACAAACAGTGTAACCCACGTTTTGATCGATGTGAGGCGATTTGCTCCCAGAATCGGATACAAGACTTGTGCATGGTTACGTATGTGTATTACTAGAATATATCAGGGGCGCGTAGGTTCGATTAAAAAAAATATGTGTGTATGTATAATATATATTTGTAAACTGTAAACAAAATACAAGGAAATTGGAAAAATGAAAATATTCAACACAAGTGTAACAAATTGGATCATATGTATATGTATATATATATATATAAATAAATTTTGAAGCTTATAATAACACACCCGCGACATGTGCAACAGCTGGCTTAGATTTTTCAGTAAATTTATTTTCCCTCGTTTTCTTTTACTCTCAGTGTACGGGATATTGGTGAAAATAATTTAAAAAATGACGCTGTATTTCTTTTTTCTCTATCAACCGCCTTTTAAATCAGCGACATGTTCGATTTTAGTATTGAAATTCTTCTTACCGCGTGCATACTTAGCCAAATAATCAATCATCCGAAATACGGTGAATTATAAATTTTCCCGTAGAAAATAACAGAAATAAACTGTGATATTGATTAAGTTTTTACTGGAATGGAACCGTTGTAAACTGTATTACACATCACCGACTTCATTAGGAATATTTATCTACGATTCGTTTGTATAAATCTCTATCCATCTATCTCTTTCTCTCTTCGTCTATCGTAATTTCCGCAAACAGAAGTGTCAGGCTTGATCGGGATGTGCGCTAATTCAAATTTTATAGGAATTCCCTTCGCGGTGTGGAAACTGATAAAGCGGATTACATACTTACAACTCAATTGATTGCCAATTGTATTCAGGATCCAATTAAATGCAGGCTTGTATAATCCGCGTATACGTATAGCTGGATAAAATTTGGAAGACAAAAACAAAAGTTCTCACAGTCGTAACTTTGCGATATGTTTTTTCCCCGCGTGAAATATTTTCTTAAACTTACAGTTAAAAATCTGACACTCGCGCAAAAAATATATCTGTTGCAAAAACCTTTCGCCAAATAACTTGTTTCGTGGAATAAATGTACGCGTTCCATCACGTTATGCAAGAATAAACCACATTCAACGCAAAAAAAAAAAAAAAACACTTTTCACAAATAAATCTCATGGTACTTTGTAAAAAAACGATTTAAATCATATACGGTTTCCAAGTAAATGTCGGATAATTTTTAATCAAATGAACGACTACAAGTGTGGTACAGAATCTTGCTGTCACTGCGTGATTGTAAACGACGTATCGGCAACTGCTACCTAACGGAATTAAAGATCCAGAAAAAAAATTAAATCAGTAAGCGGTACTTGACCGGATTTTTTAAAAATTGGGAACGAACCACGAACCTAAGATGAATAGACGCGCCTTTAAAGTTAGCAAATACAAATTTGTAGCTCCAATATTTGCCGAGTGTTCAAGCTACCCAAGTTTTAATTATTCAAATATTTATCGTGGAATCAACACCGAATTTAGTTTTCGATTCAAATTTATCGATCGTTTTCCCAGGTAAATCTCTCAATCTGGCAGTATGGAAATGAAAAATTTCGATAGCAAACGTCACGTAGCACGAGACTTGATATTAGAAGATTCGATATAAAGCGATGAAGAAGTAATCGTTGCGTCTTGTGAAATTTTACTTCGAAGTGACGAACGTTTGATTTTAGATTCTGAAAGTGTAAAAATTTCAAACTTTACTAAAGCGATATTATCAAACTAATTTTTATGCAACTATACGCAGTTGTAAGAAGAATTCTGCGGACAGATTTTACGACGATGATCGCAAGGGTCATTCATTGAGGGATTCGTTGTTCAAAAAAAGCGAAGCAATACTAGATGCATTTTTACGCCGCAATATTATTACAGATGAGAAAATCGATGCAAATTATATTTACTGATATATTTCATACATTTACAAACCTTTCAACACTGGCTCTGATATTCTTTCGGATTGTGTACGAAATGCGTTGTTCAACGAGAGCCGAGTTTTCTGTATATTCCACACTGAGAGAAATTTTTAGTTCCGGTTACCGCTCGGTCCTTGAGCATTTTCATTTTTTTCCACAATCGAAGTCATGTATATTTTCGTTTAATCACCTCCTAGCATTTTCCCCAAAACACCACAAAAGCACTCTTAAAATATATAAACGTACAAAACTCGTGAAAGGTTTCGCGTTTATTTTTACTTTTTACCGATCTCGGGGCGATAATTTTAGAATAATGAAATTGTACATACGTATGTACTGGGATTTTTCAAGCCTCCATTATTAATTCATTGTCAGTCACAGAAGGCAGTTTCGAAAACTTGAAAAACCTTCCACTCCTTCATCAATTTTACAACTTCCATTTGAAATTAATTATAGGTTTTATTATTATATTTTCTTCAGTGTCTTAAGTTAGTTGTTACATTATATGTATACACATGTCCATATACATGATTCACATAACGCGTATTATAATGCCAGTTATGGACGGAATTGAGCGTTACGTAAAGGTGAGAAAAAATGAATAAATAAACAAATATAGAGAAATAAAGAAAGTAAAACCATAATATAAAAATAAAGAACGTAACCCGTCCGGGGCAGAAAGTTTCACGACAATGACGCAATACCGGGGAATTACCCTCGGCGAATCACCCAGCGATTCCAGATTACGTCACAAATCCACGCCCACGCGTTTTACCGACATCTGTACAACATGCAAGTGTGTGGTATAAGTATACCTTATTTATTATACGTGTTGCAACGTTGTACATGTATATTTCGATATATATATCTATACGCACACTGAGAAAAATTTCATTTGTTACAGTAACTAGAAAAATTGAGTAAAACAGGTGTCGTTAAAAAAACTGTTTGCGCTATCATCGATCCTTTTTTGCTAATTGAAACGCAAAATCAGTTTTCGAGGTTTACTCTACTTTTTTAGCTAAGCGAGGCTTTAACGTCAATTTATCGTTGCACGAGCGTTAAATTTTCGCAACAGACACGAGAAAATTTAGCAAGAGTGATCGTAATGAGAAAGAATAGCTAATATATAAATATATAATAAACTAATTTTCATTTTCTACCTAAAAGTATGTTTTTCGATTGTGGTAAAAAATGAAAAATACTCAAGGACCGAGCGGTAAACGTAAATAAAAATTTCTCTCAATGCATTTTCCCAATCCGATTCACGCGAATCTCTGCATTATGTACAATATTGTGCATATATAGAGGAATCGTGCAATATTTCGCGTCGAAACGCACGTGTGTGTACCTTTCACGTACACACGTATGTATGCGTAACGCATTCCCCTATCCTCTCTCTCTCTCTCTCACTCTCTCTCCTCACTTCTTTCATGCCTCGTTTTTTTTCACCTCCTCTTCCTCCTTTTCCCCCCTTCGCCTCCCGTCTTTCTTTTCCTCACTTTTTATTATTCTTCTATTTCGTCGCCGCTTGGGGTGGTCCCAATATACGTGCACGCATACAGGGAACACACTTACGTGCCGCGTACCCACGCGTTTACACGCTGCACACGTGTATGCACGCGCGTGCACACGGACGTCATCCCGCACAAGGGCACGGCAGTGGGTTTATCTTAAAAAAACGCGTCGGTCCCTCACGCCGGGCAGAGATATACGCCCTTGTGTGTATGCGTGTACGCGCACGTATATCGGGTACGTATTTACACGTATGTATTATCATCGTACGCCAACGTACGGATTCAAACTCGCGTCGAGAGGGCTCGCAATGCGAATCGCTTGCGATATTAGCTGCCGTAACGCCGGCTGTATCCGTATAAGACAAATTTTCTCCGAATATTTACGCATGCGAGAGAAAGAAGAGAGAAGGACGAAGAAAACTTCGCGTCTTAAATCCGAAAACCTAAACATATTTATCGCATCGTTGCGCGAGGTACGTATATACGTGTATACGATTCGAATTAGCACCGGATAATATAACTGTTGAATAATAAATGTGACTCGGAGGAATTCGAATTTGAATCTCTGCAAAACCTGATTTTTATCTCAAGTAGTCACAAGAGACCCGTATTATGTATGCATATCGATATCTCTCTCTCTCTTTTTCTCGCTTAGAATAGCCACACATTCCTGCTAAAATAGATCGCGAACAAGTCTCGCGTGTCTTTTATTGGCTCTCAGATCCTACTATGTAGCTTGTCCCGTATCCCCGGATACATATGGGTCATATGCATAGATATATACGCACATGCATAGAGTGTAACTTTGTAGTTTTCGACCGAGGTGCTTCCCAAATTGTTTAAAAACAAGTAAATCTAAATCTTCTCAAAAGCACAATGTGTCTTTATATATCAACGGTCAATATTTTGTTCAGGATTTTTATCAATGTACAAGTTATTTTGTTTATTATTCACATTTAAGTATCGTTTGTTGTTGGATAAGTTTAGGGTCAGTTCGATCCCAATTTGTCAGCAGTGTGATTCCAGAGAAATGTGGAAGCTGAGGATCAAGTTTCGATCAGGCTCTCATTGTCAATTAACGGATATGTACGTTAGTATCTGATTTCAATCTTTTTTTTTTTGTCAGGATGAGAACACATTTTCAATGTAATTGTCGGAAGGTTTTTGTACCAGAGGTGCTTTTTTTTCGGCGGGAGTTATTATTTGAAAAAAATCTACGAGCCTAAGAATTTGATCGGCATTAATGCCAATATTTGATAAAAAAAAAAAAAAAAAATATCCGCATCGTCAATGAAGCGTTTTATGCCAATTGTCCATTGATATCAAACTCGCAAATAAGTTGTGTTATAATCGGCCACAGCTGGCATAGAATTCTCTACAGACGATGCTGATATTTTCATTCAATATTAGAATCAATGATCACTGATTTATCACCGTAACAGTTTTTTTTAATTTTTTTTTTTTTATTTTTTTTCTCGCAGTCAATAAAACTGTATCAGAAACTGTATTAGATATGTGCTTTGCAGGCGATTTTTATTCATTCATTTGAAACTAATCCGGATGTGGGGAGAGGGACAAGTCATAATTCGAAAAATTTCCAATTAAAAAAATCCCCCTTTGTTTTTGATTTTCCACCGTGGCACTCTCTGAAAAGTTTGTTCAGATCGTAGGAAAGATTCTGTAAAATGACGAGCATTCCACGTTACGCGAAAGATCGCGGTCATTTGATTTTTCACTGTTCTTTTTTTTTTCACAATTTCTTTGAATTCGCGAAGAAACACATTGTAGCACTTGAATAACCATTTCTTTCTCTGACATTTACATTCAATCCAAAGATCACGACCGATAACGCAACGATATATCGTCCGGGAATCTTATTCTCTTAAATTAAAAGTTCGTAACAAATAACAACCACGTTACGAGATTGAATTAATAATGAGAAAATATCGTCAGCGATGTACTTCAAAAACAATGATTAGATACTTCGCGTTACAAATGCGTGTCTTCTTAGCGACGCAAATCGATATTACGATTGATGTAAGCATAATTGACCAAAAAAAAAAAAAAAAAAATTTCATTCACGATTCTTCATAAATTAAGAAAGAAAAAAAAAATATGTACAAAAGTTTAAAATCATCTGATCGCGATATTCCGCGTAACGTAGAAAGCTCATCTTTTTCCGGACACTTTCATTCAACCTAAACAAACTCGTCAGGCGGTCCCACAATCGGCGGCGAAAAATCGCAAATTATTTTTTTCCACAAACAACCCAACACGTGTATTATATATGTATACAACAATAGACATCCTAGGTAGATATAATAGTTATAATAATAATAATGACAATAATAATACAAGTTCCGCCGACGTAAATCCCTGCGTCGCGAGACGCCCGCGTACGAATTGCGGTGCGGTTCCGCACACGCACGCACACACACGCACACACACATGTATATATATAGGCGTCAGCATTGCACACGCTGTTGCACCTATCTCACAATAAGTATGCGCAGCATTATCACGCCGGTCGACCTGTTGCTGCTGTCCCTCCTCGGTTTCTACCTACGCTCTCCCTTTTCCCCCTTTACCCCCTTTGCCCCTCACCGTCACTCTCTCTCTCTCTCTCTCTCTCTCTCTCTCTCTTTTTCTCTTTTTCTTCCCTTCACCTCTTCTCGCCTTTCCTCTCTCCTGACCGTTGCACTCGCTCCGCAAGTCTCGTTACGTCCCTTCCCGTTCTCCATCATTTTATTCTATTACCGAATGTCACACGTGATGTTACTCATCCTTGCATGTAACGTACGATGAAATGCAGTCGGATCCGGCAGGCTGATCTATCATTCAATTTACGTAAATTCCTGTATATAGGTGTACCGGTAACTTATATTGTATGGGAACACTTTACGCCTTTGCGCATATTGGAATTTTTAGAATTAAAAATATATATTTAATATATTAATATATATATATATTTTTTCCAACGATGATGAATAATGAAATTTTAATACCGTCTGTTGTTATTTCACGCGGTTTCTACGATAAGTTTCAGTGCTTGAAATTCCGAATATGTATTTATACAGTTCGTATGCATGAAAATATGTGAACGATGTTGTTATACCGCGCGTTGAAATTGTTTTGTACAAAAGAGTGTTTTCACTCTGTGAACAAGCGTTACTTTTCTGAAATTTCAAACGTACGGATCTAGTAACTTGTAATCGGACAATATCGTACAAAGCTGCATGCAAATCGTATTTTCTCACCGTGTTATGATAAATGTCACAATGTCCAACATTGGGAAATGATTATCACAGAGTTTGGAATTGTGTTTGTACGTATAATATGTCATTATTATAAGAAAAGTTTGGAAAATTTGTAAAGAAATTTATGTACAAGGGTAAGTTAATTCTGTAGCCGAATCTCTTGTTTTTGTGTGTGTGTTTTTTTAAAATTCTTTCATCAATTTTCCGATTTTTGTTACGATGAACGTGAAGCCGAAATCGGAAAAGACACATTGGGGGGAGAGAAATCACTGTTTTGCGAGTTTCTAGTGACTTTGAAGTAGTCAAATTTTCAAAATATGAACTCGTCTCCACTGAATTTCAGAAATTCCTGTAATTGTGAAATAACGATTCTTCCGAAACGTTATTCATTACAATAACGCTACCGAACTTCATCCTCGCAGCATTTTGCTACAATTATTGCCGAAACGTCGTTACGTAGTATAAAATATATTCGACCAACAATCGATGAATCTTTCTTCCTTATTCATCCGTCTGGTAGAACAAAAAAAAAAAAAAAAAAGAAAAAGGAAACACGCTCCAATTATCGAGACGGTTACCAAAAGAACGTAAAGGAGAAGTGCTACAAAAGCCGACATTATTTATAACTAAATGAAATGCAAATTATCACAATAACGTGAAATAAAAATCCTTGTATTCGTAACACGAAATAGACATTTTATTTTCTCATCTCTTTTTCCGTACATATCTATCATTACACGCATAACCAAAAGAATTACACGGATAACTACCGAAACACGTATCTCGAAGCAAAACGAATGTCTTTTTAATGAAAAACAAGAAATTTCACCACCATCGCACCATACATCTGATCACAAACTTAAACCATTTACATAAAACATGGATTATTTATTATCATCGATACCAACGTTCGCACGCATCGTACAACGTAAAGTCGTCCCGATGTATCGGGAACGTCAGCTTCTCTCGCAGCGAACGTTCGATCGGCTCTTACACAAATATTTTTGTACAATAGGTAGGAAAATCCGACTCTCGCCTCTCGCGTCCCTCGCCTCGTCGGCCATTTGCAATAATCCTCCGTTCCGTTTCGTTTGGTTTCAGCCTCGGGAGGGGGTGGTCCGATGTTGGCCCCTCCCGTGGCCCAGGGGCCCGCAGGACGGCCCGTCGGCGGTGCAGGTGTCGGTGCAGGAGGCCTGGGAAATCGCGGACAACAACAGTCCGTCGGCCCCGCGGCCGCGCTTTGGCCTTTGACCCCGACGCAGTCGTCGGTTCCACCCACCGGACAGTCCCAGGGCACGCCGCCGCTTCCAGCCACCCCAGCGCCTGCCCACACCCAAGGTAATTATCGATTCCCTAATTCCCTTTTATCCTATATTAACACAATGTTCGAATATTGTTGGAATTAGGAATAAACGAGGCACGCCTGACACATTTTTCTCTATCGTAGATCCTTTTTTGCTAACCGCGACGCAAAATCAGTTTTCGAGCCTTACTTTACTTTGAATCGTAAACGAGACCCCAACAAAAGTAGTTTGTTTCATTAAGCAAGTACGTTGCATGTTCACCAAATTTATTCGAATCGAACGAACGTCGGTCACGGAGCAGCTTGTTTCTTCGTTATCGAGAAAAAAAATTGATAATTTCATGCGCTGTCAGGAATAGTCGGCGATTTTTTGTTTTGTAACTGGATAAGAAAACCGTGGAAAAAGTCGGCGATTTTGAAAAAAAATGTTTTTTTTTTTTTTTTTTCACCATACCTGGATTTAATCAGCTAATTAAGTGACACGGTGTCGCTTATTATGCGCGTATACGGAAAAGGGCGACGTGAAATTTTACGGAAAAGTCTAGGTGTAGAATATCCAATATAAGAATACAGCGAGCTGATATATCATACATCTATATGCATATATATATATATATATATATCTACTGATAATATTATACAGTTCATGAACAAGCAGAGAATCTGCACGCATTAATACGTAATAACAAGCGCCGAACTGTTCGATATTTTATATACTTACGACGACTCTGCGAGAGACGTCAAAAGATTCTCAATCTTAAACTCACTTCTTCACGTGTCAAACGTCTCGGTTGGCTAGGAATAGATATATTGTTAATTATACGAGCAGAAAAGGGTAAAATTTAAAACGTGCGGGAACAGTCGGGGATTTATTTTATTTTTTTTTTATTTTTGTTTATTTTCACAATTTTCCGAAAACCCTGGGAAATTTTTGCAGGTGTTTAACGTAAACCAATGATTAAAACGTTAATAAATAATTGATCGTTGCGTCTACTCTGTGTAACTAATAGTTATTAGAAGAAGAAAATTTCCAACGAGCAGCTGTTCGAAGTTAAATATAATTAACGTTGTCGTGACTCTGTTGTCAATACCGAATGAAAAATGATCTCGTCTTGCAATAATTTTCGAACAACTTTGAGATTAAGTAAGTTCAGTTTGCGAATAATTGTGGATATGATATGTTTGTGTAAATTGAAATAATTGGAAAACGTTATTATAGTAACAACGACGTTTTTGAAACTCTGAAGAATGATATTATTACGCGTGCTTTAATATCATGTAAAGACACGCGTTGCGGTTTTGTTCGTATCAAAGGAAATCCGTAATAACAATAAGACCCTGCTCGTTATGTTGTTTCGATACTTCTCCTAACGCATTTGCGATCTGTGAACGAGCTAACGATAATAAGTTACGATCGTATTGCGAAAATAATCTATATTTTGTTAACTTTTTTTTTATTCTTTTATCATCCTTCTTGCGGCCAGCTGACTCGCTTAACACGGGGATAAGAATCTAATACCGCTATTGCGGGAAAGCGAAGAAAGTAAAACACGACGAAATGAGTAATGGAAAAAATTACCGCAATTTACATCGTCAGATACGTTTACCCGTGACCACCACTTCCCCTTGTGCAATATAGAGGAGACGAGTCGGGTAAAACTGTTTTTGATAATACGGCTCAAGTAACGTTGTGGCTCTCATTTTAGAAAGTTTTGAGAAATATGTTTTTTTGTCCCTGTGTCCGTTAATTAAGAAAAAAAAAACAATAAAAACTTGAATTTAATCAGAACCAGAAGTCGACACGTCGCCAATTAACGTCAATTTAACGTGCGTACTTAATCACTTGAAAATCGTTACGAGTTTCTCAACAAACTTTATAACGTCAAGTTTAATTGGTATAATAAAATTATTTTGGATACTTGTTTCGAAGAAGAAGAAGAAGAAGAAGAAGAAGAAGAAGAAAAAAAGAAGCTATCGTAAAGAAATTTTCGTACATAATTAAACGTCAATAATTCAAGTGTTATTTGATTATTGTTACACTTATAAATCATAATATTTTGGCAACAGCATCTCATGTATTATGCCCGAACTGTTTTGCGGATTTTTATTAATTATAAATAATTTCTCTCTCATCGCAAGCACTAAAATTTGTTTGACAAATTATTGAAAAATTAACAATTTATATGGTTTATCGTTACAGGCGTGAATCGATATGGATTGTACTCGTTGTTTCCCGGTAGTAATCCCGGGGGTTACGTTGCCGCAACACCGGCAACACCTGGACCACCGCCTGCCAGAGCTTATCACGCGACAACGCACAAGGGTAATTGTTTAATCTCGCCTGCCGTTCTTATTTTATTATAAACATTTTTTAACTACTCCTCTGCAGGCCTTTGCCTATAATTAATTCAGCAAAGCGAGTTCGTAGTAAAAAATGAAAACGAAAATGTTGTATAAAGCAAGGCGGAACAAACAGGGTTTTCAGTGGAAAAAAAAAAAAACTGAAACCGATAGGAATTTGTAGAGGGGTGAAAAAGTTTTGAAAGAAAAATCAGACTTTCTTTTATTTGTTTTTTTTTTTTTTCTTATTTCCTGCGAGTTTCACATTTTTTCATCCGGCCGTTTCCAAGATCGACGTTTGTTTAAAAACACATTTTTCGGATTTGAGAGGCTGGAAAATGTAAGGATTCGTGGAAATTAGAAATAGTACATTTTGTAACGAGTATAATGCCCTATTTTTTATCATGAAATCCAAAAAAAACAAAAAACACCAAAAAGTCACGATTCTTAGGTTAAAGTGGTGAAAGAAATTTATTCCGACCGAAATCAATAATTTTCTATCTATATCACGAAACGTGATGATACAAGTAAAAATACGAGTAAAACAGTAAATACATATTGTAAGTATACAGTAAAACGGCGATAATATTTACAGAGAAGGTAAAAGAAGAATAATATAAAGTATTAATGAAAAATTTAATTCGTTCAATCATCTATTCGTTATTTCATTACAATCCCCGCATTGCGTTACCTGCATATATGCATATGTATATAGAATATACACACAATAGAGCAATTATTCAATTATAGACGTGAATGGAGGGCCGCAGCGTTCCGAAATACTTCCAACTGTATTACATACGTACATAAAATGTACGTACGTTATGTATAGGTATGCGTAAATAGAAGTTTAGCACGGGTATATAGCTTCTGCATGCCATGGACAATGCGACAAGTAGTAGGATGGGATTCCTTAAGGAGTCGGGCATTATTGTCCAAGGCGTAATCCTAAACGCCCCCTTCGCATTCGGATTACTCGGGATTCCCGGAGTTCCGGTCCCCGAAACCGGCGAAATATCCGCAGTAAAAGATTAAGAAAAAGAAAAGTAAAAGGAAAAAAGGAAGAAAGTAAAAGAAAAGAACCAGGGAATTACTCTAATATATATACGTACATACATACATACCACTTCCAGCACAGTTCGTTCAACACTTTTTCTTTTCTCTCTCTCTCTCTCTCTCTCTCTCTCTCTCTCTCTCTCTCTCTTTCTCTCTTTCTCTCTTTCTTCACATTCAATTCACGCTCGCTCTTATTCTTTTCCTTGCGAATGTTCATGTCGCTAGATTCTAACATATGTTATGCTTGTTTTTTTTTTTTTCTCCTTTTAACACACGTAATTTACGGTATTCGACTCGTTTCCTATAACATTTCTATACCGCGTGTTTAATTGCAAAGTGTTGCAACTTGGAGTTGCACGTTGCATTTCACACATTTTCCATTGCAATTGTATTCGTAGCATCACGCGAATGAAAATAATTCTTCTTCGGGACTTTAAACTTTTCTTCCACCACCACCACCTCCTTTCACCATTATCCACCCTCTTTTACCATCGAGTCTTTGGCCTAATGGATTCGTACCAACCGACCGGCCGCCAAACTCGCTCTCACTCTTCGAGACGATCAAAGACTTGTCTAAAATTGAATCTAAAACGATATATACAATCTGCAGAGGTTTAGTTATTTTTTCTTCCTCTTGTTATACGTCGACTGAATTAGGCGCGCTTTCCTTTAATCCGTGTTTGTACCGAGGAACTGCTTGCTGTCTAGGGTCTGGATTACTCGAGAGTGTAATTCATTCTTACTCGCATTTCAGTTTTACACTCTTATCTTATATATTTACATATTTCAATTCTGTTCAACGATTAATTGCAGAAGGTTTTATCAACGTACGCGTGTTGAAAGATTTTTTTTCAAACTAATTCTTTCCTTGTTATTTGCAATTTCATGCCTCGGACGGACGCCCGCGGGGGCGTTTATATAATATACACAGGTATGTAAGTATTTAACGAAGTACTAAATCGTATTCGATTTAACAGGGATTTATTTACTGGGAGAAACTTCGTTTTCTCTTACAGTGATTGGATAAATTCCTTACAGTATCGGATACGATAACGATTAAATATTCTTCAAATAATTAACGCACGCGTAATAAATGTCGCACATCATTTAAACTATCTTCCGGTGTTATTACAGTTTTATTCACTTTGCTATTGAAAGGTTAAATCATTTATAAATTTTTTTAGCTTAATGATGAAACCACATTTCCCGGTCGGGATAAAAAGTGGAAACAGTCGAGGACTGCACGGTAACTTTGTGGTATATGATTGAAGAATAAAGTTTATCGAGGTTTATTATGTGTAAATGAAACAAATGGACTCTTGGATAACCGGTAATACAGGCTAGAAGTTGATGAATTAATACACTTACATAAGTGAAAGATAAATGAATTTATATCATATCGGTTCATATACGTTTCGCATTCTGAACTGCAGTTAGAACCCTGCAGATGCTGCAATTTTTTATGGTACAAACATGTACGCATAATTATGCATTTGTAATCATAGAAATCTGCATTTATATATCATTACAACTTTTTATACGTACCTACGCGACAATGTAATGGTGCAAATATGAAAACGAAGTGATTAAAAAGTCGCAGACAGCGGTTACAGTTGCAAAATAATCGCGTACGTCGATGTTGAAATGTGTATACGGTGAGATTATTCTCGTTGAGATAAAATGAGGAAATAAAAGATATTGTACGGTATGAAAATTTAACTGTTGACATACTTTGCATTGTGTGTTATATAGGAACGATAGAATTTTATAAGCAACTGAAGCAGGGCGGGGTTGAAGTCCCGAACTTGACAAGTTTCGAAAGCGCTGAATTCCGAATTTTTTTGATGGCGAAACTTGAAGCAAAGAAGTCAAGCTTTTACGAAACAGCAAAGTTTCGAATCGTCCGAAACGAGATTTTCATTCCCGTGAATTTTTGACTCGGTGAAATTTCGTCACTTTGATCTTTCGTTGTTTTGGATTTTCGACATTTTCACGTTCGGAGTCTTGGTAAAATTCCGATTTTCGGTTTTTCTGATTTTTCACACACGCTCGTTGAGTAAACCGCGCTGTGCGAGTATATTTTAATTTTCCGAATTTCACTCTATCGAACATTGCTCAATCGTAATTACAATTATTTTGGAATCCTTTATTTCGAGTTTCCGACGTTTCAAAACTTTGTCGTTTCTTCAAAGCTCGACATCTTCGCTTCAAGTTGCTTTCGTAACTCTTGAAAAATTCGTAAATTCAACACCGCCCCGACGAACCAATCCCACCACTTCCTTACCTATGCTTAATAATTTTTTCATCGTTTCCTCTCTCTTCTTCCCCCTCAGTTTCAGAGAGCGTGTTTTCAGCGGCCGTCGGCGTCGGCGTCGGCGTCGGTGGATACACATGGGGAGCTCCCACCCCGCCCCCCGGTTCGCCATACAGCCCTGGACCCGTGACGCAGCTGGAGCTTTTGGCCAAGAATCTGGCGAGTCTTGCGCCTCCGGCGCAACAAGCTCTCAGCCTTCAGGGCGTCGGGGTGAACGTAGGGAGCTTGCATCACGCCCAGCACACTCAGCACACTCAGCACACTCAGCACACTCTAAACCTCGCCGGGCTTCATCATCTTCATCACGGTGAATTAATTATCCCCGTAAAATTAAATTTATAACTTCGCGGTCGATCGGTTCATATGTACGTATAATGGAGGAAAAAGCTTCGATGGTTCGTCAGAATTGTCAAATGGACATTCATTTTACTTATGTCGATGAGATCTTCAAGATTTTGACGCAGTCGACTTTCGCAATTTGACGGAAAGCACGTTACTTCCCTACTACTTCATTTTCTACCTAGAACTATATTTTTCGATCGTGATAAAAAATGTTTAAGGACCGAGCGGTAAGCGTAAATAAAAATTTCTCTCGGTGCAGGTTAACAACAGTCGAGATTGAATTTATTTTCAGGCGGAATTCACCAGAGTGCCGGATTTTCGCCGCAGCTTTCGCTCGTTACCGGAAGCGCGCCTACCTTGACGATAAACAGTTTTTCCTCACCGAATTCGGCAGCCTCGCCGACGACGGGCGTCCTCCTCCAGGATTACCAGTCGCCGATATCCTCGAACACGATCAGCTGCCCGACGTCTCTCGGCACGTCGACGTCGGGGCCCGTTAACGGAGGGACGACCAGCGGCAACGCGATGCTGATACAGGGAACGACTTACCAGGGCATCGCCAAGAGGAGAGAGGCCTTTCTACCCAGTCAAGGGCAGCCGATTAAACTTGAAAACAAAAGCAGGCAGCCTTGCGTCTGCAGGAACACTAATGGTGAGTAATTAGCGACTAATTAAGAACCAGGAACAAACGCCGGTCTGGCTGCGGGCCGAGTCTCTCTCTCTCTCTCTCTCTTTCTCTATTAACGATCCTACACCGCGTAGACGTTTCACCGTGTGTTTTTTATGGATCACGAGAATCAAATTTCAGACATGATTTCGGGAGATATGACGTATGATAATGATCGGATCTTACGAAGATTGTTAAAAGGATCGATACTTTTTTTTTTACACGATAATTGTATTAATTTTAAGTATTTATCAAATTATTCTGAAATAAGAAACGAATACTTTACGCTTGTAGATAAGATCGATTCGAATATTTTGAAAAATCTATCGTTATAGATTCGGTCGATTTTATTCCTCGACGAAACATTTTATTCGGAAGACTGCTGTTTTCTTTTTTTTACACAGTCACTTGAGTTGATCCACGTAAATATCTTCGCAATATTGTAATATTTAATAGTTGATGAAAAGTGTTTTGGTAAATTCTTTTCCATGGAAATTTGTATTTCCAATGAAATGAGACATGATCGAAGAATGACCGTCGAACGAATCTGGTTGCAGATATTTTCTAACCATTTTGAATCAATTTTAAACGAAGCACCGACATCTAACGATACAACTTTTCTCCACAATTTCAGTATACATGTATAATGTACGTAATAGGTAAAAATCGATGATTTTGATTTACCAAAACTGAAATTAAATTATACTCAAGTTTACTTCGTGCGTATGAATGAAATCGGAGACGCAGAATATTTTATTACACAATGTATACACATATATGTATGCATAGTACGCGTGTACAACATTGGTACAGATTTACAGTCTGATGCAGGATTTATAAGCGTCGTGCGAAACTCGCGGAACGTAGATCAAGAGAAGCTGCAGTGATCCGAAGGTCTTATACGCAGGTATAATGCGATGTGCAGAGAAATGTTGAAGCACCGATCGGGTAACTCAATATCCGGGATTCTTCTGTGAACTGCATACCTATTATACCCGATACTTACATGCATGATACTGACAAAGGATAGAATATTTTCCGCAATCGGATCTAGTGGCGTTATATATATACGTACTTTCAGGGAAAACCTGCCAGCGCCTAAGACTTCGTTTATAATATACACCGAGTCTGTCTGATCGATGCTTTGATATTTATATCTCTGCAATACGTACGATATCTACGTACCATATCCATATATATATATATATATATATATACCCGTTATATGCTTCGAGTTGCGAACGGTTAAATATTAAAGATTCGCAGCAACGGAAAGCGATTAAGATAGATATACGTATGATCTATAGATATTTGATGACGGAAACGGGGTTCATGCGGAGAGATAGGAATTGTTTAAAAAGATAAGAAAAGTAACACTTTCTTATAACTCGGTTTTAGTCGCTGAATGTTACAGTTTAGGTTCTGCCTTTATCCGGATTCTGAATTCCTCGTCGAATAATTAGCGATGATGACGAACTTCTTATACACTTAATGTTTCGAAAAGTTAATATCGTTAAATTTCCTTACGAAGTATATCGTGGATATTTTCGGGTTTATGTTTCGCCTCTCGCGAAAAATCCGAGTTTTCATTTCACCCAATGCGCGCACTTTGCGTTCATTTTACTTATTTCTCTTTCATATTGAACAGCGAAATTAACCTACCTTTTTCCCCTATTTCCGACATATTTTACCACGATCTATTTTCACATCGATTTACTCCAGGCAAGACGAAAGTCGTCCATTCCGACGCCGGATGCAGCAGAACTCTGCCGATCGTCTCGTCCTGGAACGGGCAGCAGGATAATATCGGGACGAATTGCAGCGCAATCAGCTCGGCGGCAACCCTCGTCAAGAGGGAACCTATTACCTCGGTTCCGTGCCAGGTCGCCGAAGTCTCCACGTCCTTGCACGCCACTGCAACCGCTGTTAAAATCGAACCACTCCCACCGAAGTCGGAAAACGGTGAGTGCGACCTGTCTATGATTCCAGTTTCACGCGTTTCTGGTTTTATAACGTCTGTAAAGGTTCGACATAGTAGCAAAAAAAAAAAAAAAAAAAATTATATAAAATATTGCGGAAATCGGTTTAAGGTGAAATCTGACCGTCGATTATACGTTGTATTAAAATGTTAGAAGAGTTCGTCGTTGTGAACGGGAGAGGTTTTTTTTTTTCACACGCACCTCGTCAAGTAAAACAGAGCTTTTTTAAAAAAAAAGTATCTCAACAATATCGATTAATTTTTGTTTTATTTTTTACATAAATTTATTTATTCGTTCGCGATTCTGCACAGAAAGTAAATAAAATAATCTAACTGTAGGTACTTACCAAATATTTTTAGAATGAAAATTAAATGTCGTTTCGCGGTTGGTAACACAAATCATTCCCGCTTCCTACCAATTTTTTTTATTTTTTTTTTTTGCCGAATCGAATATTAATTCTTTCGCCGAATTTTGTAATTTTAAGAAATCATTTCCTTGCGCGTATAATCAGGGAATGTCGTTTTTATTCTTCAACTATTTTCATAGCCGTTTGACAACAATTGGCTGCAGTTTTATAATAATTCACGATAAGAATGAGTATGTTTTCATTGTAACGTTCCTGCCTGCGGTTCGCCGAGTTTATAAATCTTGTTGTAATATTAAAGTTGATACATAGTTCCACGATATTAATATAAGGAAAACAAACGCGAAATTACGTTATTCCTTCGGTATTCCAATTTAGTCGTTTGCGCGTTAATTTTTTTCCTCCTACATGCAAAATATAACGTGCTTAAAACTCAAATCATTAAATATAAAACAGTGAAAAAAATGTATCGGTAAAATTGAAGCGAAAATCTAAGTAATACGAGTAAATACAAGGGTGAGCAATGAAAAATAAATGAAAAAAAAGTCAAAGCAAAAAACTCACGATAGCGTGAAGCGGAGAACGGCGGAACATCGGGCTGTTAAAATAGGCAGGAATATCCTGCTGCTCGGCTTACCTAGGATTACAGCTATGTTGTATAGTAGGCGGTATATATATATATATATACACATATATATATGTGCGTCGGTTTTTCTACAGCTAAAGCCGCGCTCGGGACTCTTATATTACATTTCATCCATGGCTAAGGTATAATTTTTATAACTACAACCCGTACAAATATATAATATGGCGACAGAAGAAGTATAAACTGTTGCTTTTCGGTAAAGTAAATTAATAAAGACAAGTACGAAAGAAGAAAGAAAAATAGAACAAAAATATTAAACATACGCACCCTGTGTTGAAAATTTGGATTAGATATATATGTATTTTCACTATTAAAAATTGTTTCATCGATATCTAACCGTGAATTATTCATTAGGTGCCGAGTGATTGTTCGAACCCGATGTAAAAAAAAAAAAGTAGTTTTCCACAATAGAAAATTTTAAATTATGCAAATTATGTGCATGTAACGATAATACTGGTCCGCAGGTAACCTCGAACGACAAATATTTCAGTCAACTGACTTATATTTAAATGTTTAGCTACAGATTTATCTCGCAATAGGTAAAATTTAACGCACCCGCGCAACTATCGGAGAGAAACTGTTTTCCAGGATTACCAACTGTCTCTGAACCTACATTTTCTTGACAGTTACGAATAGAGCAGAATTGTCAAAGTTTTTCACGTTATATTTACGAGGGTTGGTCACCCTGGTAATTGCTCTCGAATTGTAGCGCGCGCGCATTAAAACTAAGCAGACGACGGACGCGCCACGCAGTCGTTAGGAATTCACTTCGCGTATCGGAAGTACATATTTTTTGGAACCTGTATACATGAAATACAAAAAAAAACAACAAAAAAAAACAATTATACAGACATATATATAAGTCAGTAAGGTGCACAGATAAAAATAAATTATAAAATATTTCAATAATTGGTAGAGACCTCTTAATATTTATAAAATAATATATAAGAGGTATAGGTATATTACATCGCACGCTGTGCTGCGCGTGATATTTATGGCGTTACCGGACAGCCACCCACTTTTGCCGGCACTGCACATGTGTACACGCTGATATTAATTACTATAGATTAGCCAACATTGCGTGGCGCCTCGTTATTATAAAACATACAGCTGCGAATATGTAACTATGTATTGTATGTACATACACATATATAGTATATATATACATATATATATATATATACAATAAAATATTTCGTTGGGTCAAATTTTGTCATTCGCTTACGCAACGGCAATTTAGAATTAGTTGTGTGGTTACGAACGAGGCTGTTAAGGTTTTCGCTTCACTGCAGGTTTGTTTTTTCTTTCTCAACCAATTCTTAGGTCCGCGATGTTATACGTGTACATACATATATTTATGTATAAAAGAATTTACCTTATTACGTCTGAGTGTTTGATCGTTTTACTGAAAATTATACGATTTTTTCTTTTTTTTTTTTTTTGAATGAAAGAAATCTCGCATCTTCTAACAGGCGTCAACATTATTTTAAATATTTTTATAAGATCGTTGTGAATTTTTTCAGATTTCAGACAGTGGTTTTGTTTTTCTTTTTTTTTTTTCACATTCTCATATAATAATTGATATACGCTGGGTCGAAAAGTTCTGGAATAAAAAATTTCGACTGCGTTTTTTTGCGTCACGTTTTACTTTCATACAAAAAGAAAAAAAATGATAATAATAATAATAATAATAGTTATAAAACCAATCTGTGACATCGGCGTATACGGAATCTTGATCGCGATGTCGTGAAATGCCTGCAATTCAGATAGCGGCTCAAGGTGCATGATATATATATATATGCATACGTATATGCGGTGATATTTAAAAGTGCAGTGGTTGAAACTAATCCGAGACTCATTGCTGGTGATTGCGAGCGAAGGGAGAACGAGTAAAGAGAAAAATAAAAAATGAAGGGGCGTAGATCGAGCTTCGAGTTCGCACCTTCATTTGCAAACGCCGGGTGGAAGCTTGCAGTGCAGAAGCAGTTATACACATGGAGGCATATCGGGGGTGAGATGGGAGAGTGAAAGGGGGGTCCTTCGATGGTCGGGGGTTTGCGGGATTTGATCCAATCAGGGTTCCTCCCGAGTTATACGTGTGTAAGGTAAAGAGGTACGCACCCTCCACGCAGGAAAAACCCTCCCATTACGCTCTGCAGAGCTGTCGAGGAAACGCGTGCTGCAGCCTTACAGGCTTGTGCAGTGTAGCACAGAGTTGAATACAATATTACGTACACTGAGAGAAATTTTTAGTTCCGGTTAGCGCTCGGTCCTTAACTATTTTTATTTTTTAACCAGAATCGAAAAATATAGTTCGAGGTACCAAAATGAAAATTAGTTTTCTAGCCGTTACCGGAAAGTCTGGTATCCGTTGCTATTCTTCCTCGTCACGATCACTCTTACTAGATTTTCTTACAACTGTTGCGAAAATTTATTGCTCGCGCAACGATAAATTGACGTTAAAGGCTGGTTTAACTGAAAAAGTAGAGTAAACCTCAGAAGCTGATTTTGCGTTGCGATTACCAAAAAAGGATCGACGATAGCGCAAAATGTTTACGCGTACCTCGTTTTTCCTAATTCCAACGATATTCAAACAGTTTTTATAACGATATCTGTTTTACTCAATTTTTCCAGTTACCGTAACGAATGAAATTTTTCTCAGTATATGTACTTAATAACTACGTTAAAAGTAATTTGTACGATACATGTATTACATATACATGTGTGTGTACATATAGGAGAGTTGCAGAGAATTTGAGAGGGAAATAAGTAAGGTACAAGTGGAGGGAAAAAAGAAAGAAACGAAAGTACAAAATAAAAAATGAAAAAGAAACAACGCCTCACGTTCCGTACGGCGGCGACACGCATCGCCAACCAAACACAAGACCGACATCGTGATTCCCCCAAACGCTTTGCGGAAACACCCTGCATGCGGCAGGGGGTTGGATATTACATGCGAGACATTCCACGCGTATTACTCTCACCATCGGCGATTTTATTTATTTATAAATATGGCATAGTGTTGTACGTGAAAAAAAAAAAAATCGTCCCATTCACCGAGTCTTTATAGGTGTTTCGGCACCATGAGTTTGATTTTTATAATCCCGCTGTATACTTTCGGATATAAAAAAAAAAACACCATCTTTCGATGAATAGACCTAATCGATTCGCTTGAAATTTTCCTCATGAATTATTTGTTTAGAAATGAAAATTTTTGGGAACAACATGCGGAAGTGGGCAAGTTTTTGTTTTAGAAGCTAGAGGTTAGACGAGTCATTTGGACGGTGAGAAAAATCGAATTAAATATGAATTTCGAAAATAAACAAATATACGTTTAATACGATTTGTTCTCACTTGTCAATTACTTGCTTCACCTTTGGCTTGTCAACCCGAAATGCTAAAGTAAGAACAGTCGAATGGAACGTAAATATTTGGGGCAAGTTCGCCAATTATAACTATACGAGAACAATTCGCGTTTAAAACTCAATTAGGTCGAAACGATAAACTTTGATGTGGCATTTTTTGCCAAGGGTAAGTAATGGAAGTTTCAAACTTTGTCAACTTTTCAATCTTGATTTAGTGCACACGGTAACGTCTCATTCATGCGTTCGTAATCGGCAAATTGGACCATATATTGTATAAAAAATATCTGTATAATATTTCGACCATCCATATTCTAAATATATTCTATAAAACCGTATTTTCACGATTTCAAAAAACGGTCCCAGCGATTCTTTTATTTCCTACAGTACCGTCTAAATTTCACCCTCTGTACCCCTGTAGGTACAAAGAAACGCCGTATCATCGAACGAAATATTACTTCCATCGCAATTTTTGCGCTCGCGCATTCGCCTTTATACAAGTAACTGTAATAGTTTATCATACTTGTGCGTTAATTGATTCGTTTATCGTTACCTCGCCGTTACAGGTATCGTAGTGTCGAATTCGGGGAGCGGTATTCCCGTGGGAATAGCAGTCGCCCGTCAGAGGCTGCAGCATCAGGAAACTTCGTCGTCGACGACGAGGAACGTCTCCTTGAGTCATCACACGTCGCATCACGCGAGCTATCATCACTTCCAGCCGGATAATATGGGTAAGTGGAACCTTAATACCGATACGCGTTATATCACATGCATACACACCTGTACCTTGATTATTATTTCAACGCGGCTGACCTTAATTATTTTCCGGTTGAAAGCCGCGAGAAAACCAGGCCGACGTCAACGTCAAGCTTATACACACCTAAAATATTATACTCTCGACGACGACGTCGCGATTCCCGTCAACGGACGTAGAAATAGAACTGCCGCTTTACGTGACGTCTGATTACCGTCGAAGAATCCTTTCGGACAAGTTTCTCGTAAAAGAAAGAAAAGAAAAAAAAAAAAAAACCATTCCGCACCGCAATACCATGTACGTATCTGTAATCGATAAATTGTCGAGTGTTTCCGGATAATTATATTCGCCGAAATTAGAGAGAAATCTTTATAATTTAATTAATATTTCTTTTGTTTTTTTTTTTTTTTTTTTTTGACACTCGTTTGATAACGCGGTTTTACGTTATTTATAAATGAAAAGTTAATCGAGTGGCGAATTAGACGAGCGATTCAATACAACGTGCACGACGGATATATTTGACGATATTCAGTTAATACCCCGCCTATATTACAGCCAGCTCTGCATGGCTACAACTATTTATATCGAAATTCCGTCGACTACGCCGCAGGGTGAAATGTTTCAAATATCGGACATGGAATATTAACAAGGGTCGAAAGTGAGGCTGGTTATATACATGTATGATATACGTGTATTACACGATACGTGTTCATCGATTGTATGTAATATTATATGCATATATATATATATATATTTACAGGAAGGTTTTATGTAAAATATTAAAACTGTTAAAAATTATTTGGAATTTACTATACGTTTGCTGTACGAAAGAGTTGTCAAATTGCGAAACCAAGATACAAATTTAATAATTCTAAATACTATGTACTTGTGTTAAGTTTAAAATAAAAATTTGATTATAAAAAAAAATTTAACGGAAATATAGAAAAAAGTTATTTGAATTTACTAAATTGTTTAGTAAATTGAATAAACTGTAAATGTATGGTGAATTTACTGTTCCGTATACGAATGAAACTTCTGATACAGAGTAGGAAGTTTCGTACAGAAATTTTTAACAGCGTAGTAGAAAGTCAATTTAATCGTCTTAATATACAGCATATAGCATATATATATCGCAGTTACATTTCTATACGCAATTTATGTAGGTTGTATAAAATAACGATTGAACTGCCATTATTTCTAACGCAATTTACAAGCGTCCTCGGCGTAATTGTTGTAAATTTCGGCTCTGTTATGTAACAAAGACGCGGACGAATTTCGTTGCTGCGCATTATTGAGTTATATTAATGTACCTACATCCGGTTTAATCGTCCGCGACTACAGTCACACATGAATCATACATCTGATCGGCGCTATGAAAGTTCTCGTCATTTATCAAGTGGTATGCCAAATTGAAGATGTAACATTACAGCTACTTGTATAATAATCATATAATAACAGTGCATTTTTATATCATCACACCGAAACGTGCGAAACAAAGTTGGTGCCTTCTGATACTAATAATAGTAGAATTTATCGCGAAATAGAAAAATCTTTATATGCATTTTGCACTGCGGTAAACTGACCTATATAAATGCAATTAGCGCTGCACGGGAATGCGCGTAACGAAGTTGTAACAAGTTCGCGTGTACAAACGCACAACTGTTATTGATCATTGTGCATAACGTGGAGTAAATTTTCAGGAATTCCAAACCGAACTGAACCGAAACCGCGATTTGTCGGTCAATTATTGTTGCAACGGTATCCGGCAGCGATTTATGTATGACGTAGCTGCGTGTCCAGAAAGCCCGGAAATTAGAAGGAATTTAATCAGAGAGCCGTATTATTATCGTATTATTATACCTGCGGTACATTTAAAAATTTCAAACAAAATTATACCGATCCATGCACCGTGAGTATATAATATGAAATTTCGATGTCGATTCCTAAACTATACAGATGTATCGTAATTGCGAATATAATAATGCTATATGTATGTCTGGTTTTACTTGTTCGCTTATCGTAGGTATATCAGTGCACTAATAAATGCGGCGAATTGTTCGAAATTTGATTTAATAAATCGGTTGTAATATCTTTCTTTCCTCTTGTATACGTAACATAACGTCAAACGTTCAGCGTACCGCTTCAAAAATTTCCACGCCCCGCCTTATCACAGTTTATTTACAATTTCGGATGATCTTCGTTACTTCGTATAACCCAAAAACAAAAAAAAAAAAAAAAAAAAAACAAGAAAAACCCATCAGGTAACAAGTTTCGACCAAAATCATCGTGTTTTTATAATTTTTTCGATTTTACATCCTCAATATTGGATCCGCCATTTTGGATATCGAAATGACCAGATTCCGACGTCAGATCCGGGATCAGTGACTCCAAAAATCTCCTCCCCCCTTAGTGGCCAAAATATCGAGTCGAAAAATGTGCGACTGAAAGGGTCAAACCGCACCGATACGGAAAAGAAATTACGACCGATTTACCGTAGATGTAAAATTTCAAACAACACACCGCCAATTTCACTAATTGTGCAGTTATTTGTACACGCGCGTACCTGTGTAGATATATATATATTTGTATATTTGTGTATTTGTATATTCGTACGTATACGTATAGGAATAGGTATAGGTGTAGGTATAACGCATATCTGCGGCCGGCGTAGAAGGTTCGGCCATGTTTCCAACCGAAGGCTGTTTAAGAAGGGGTCTTTGTGTGTTTGTTTCTGGGGGCGTCCAGGAGGTGCCGCGGCCATGACAGTGGGCGGGGCTACGCTGGTGCATTGTGGGGCCGCTGGGGAAGATCGGCCGGCCCACCTGACCATACCCTCAGCCACACTTCCGCCCGGGCTTAACGCCGCCCTCAATTCATCCCTGAATGCAACCCTCGGGAGTCTCGGGAACGGCGCCACCACCGCCGCCGCTTGGCCCCACACTTTTTGGCAGTATCCAACCGCAGGTGAGGTCACGAAACGTTGGACGTCGGGTCAAGGTCTCGACCCTGTCGAAGGTCGACGTACCCGGAAGTAAAGGGGTAAAGACCACGACGACGGGGCCGAGAGGGTCTTTGAACTCGAATTTGGTAATTAACGGTTATCGTTGAAAAAACAGTGTTTTTCATATTGTTGGGATTACGAAAAACGAGGCACGCCTAAACATTTTTCGCAACAGCGATCGTAACGAGAAGGAATAGCAACGGATACTAGACTTTTCGGTAACGGCTAGAAAACTAATTTTCCATTTCTACCTAGAACTGTATTTTTCGATTTTGGTAAACGAATGAAAATAGTTAAGGACTGAGCGGTAAACGGAGCTAAAAATTTATCTCAGTGCGGAAAATCGAATGTTACGGTCACGGTTTTCGATTATTCCAAATCTAAATATGTATCGAAATTTGAATACAGCGTTGACCTTTACCAATTTCATCGCTCAGATCATTCCGCGGAACTTGTACCTCAGAGATAGTTCAACGGTTTATTTATACTCGTTCCTGATTGATTTTTATACAGAATGTACATTTATATGCGATTACGGAAAGTTGCATTATATGTATAACTGTAGTGTAACGTCACGGATATTAATTACGATCGAAAATGATTGAATTAAAGTTGCTGAAAATTGTTGCCCGATATGAAAAGTTTAACAAGAAAATTTTTTGCGAGAATCTGAGAACTATAAACCGTACAGATGAATCGCAGTGATTATAAATACACTTGAAATTAGATTCTATCGTATTGTGTATGTAAGTATAATTAAAAATACCGTCGTAAAATCGTACGGTCTGTGGATTTAAATTGGGACTTACTTTTCATCGTATGGAAAATAGTTTGAAAAATCATTTTCAAATAGTAATTGAATTCTAATCTCTAAAGTATGTACGCCTAACGGAACAGCCTTGTAGGTATATGTGTATATATACATATATGTAGCAGGGAATTTTTCTACGATAAAAGCTTGCAGTCGGTGTAAAGTTCCGATCCTTTATTCGATCGATATCGAACAGCAATTAATGGTCAGTCCGCAGGTTCTTCCTCAAAAACCGTAAATTCACTCAGACCGCGCGTCGATTTTCTACGTCTGTATATCTATGTATATAAACCCGTGAGAATGATCGAATCCTGAGTCATCATTACCGCGGCAGTACCCATACAATTTCCAAGAGTCATGCATGCGAATCGAATCATGTGCAGTGAAACAGATCGAACTTTGACGAAAACAAAAAAAGAATTAAATAAAAGAAAACGATAAAAAAAAAGCAAATCGCGTAGGTATCGCTTTGCGGACACTTATTGTTAAATACCGTACAACCGGCGCATTTGTTTTTTTTTTTTCTCCTTCTTTTACCTCAAACTTGAAACGCGGAGAATTACCATAATTGCGAGTATATGTATAGATAAAAATTGAAGGTAAAAGTTCCAGGGTCAAGGTCGGATAGTAGCTAACTTATTATAGCCGTTAATTGAGGAAGGTAGTTGATTTCTTCGATTTAATTAACAATCGTAAAGCACGTGGTATTCGGAATCGCGGCAATGATCTGACCCGGTGCGATAATAAATTCTGTGACGGTTTCATGAAATGTCAACCAAGTCAGCTCTATTTCCGTATATATACATATATACTCGTATATATTCTACGTACGTAGGTATGTACAATTCAATCTAGGTTTCGATCTCTCGTGAAACTATATTATAATACAATAAAGCCTGAACGTTTTGTTACGTAACTTATATTATACGTATTATAGAGCAATATGTGAACATATACGTATACACATGTCCTGTATAACTACATGTAAATATAACAAATGCACCTACTTCTTACAATGCTCATGATGCACATGTATCGATAGTTTTATATATATTTGACCCGGTTTTTCACGCACCCCGAATACCATTGGCTATGCAGATTATATACGCAACACAGCTGTCCGCACTTTTACGACGTGTTTAAAACGCAGGTTCACCGCTCCTAGCTTCTCTCGGAATTGCTGTCCGTATTTTCGCGATCATATCGAGTTCCGCGTCGTGCAACTTTACGTACCAGCTCGATTTGAAAATTACATCCTCGTCTAGTACGCATTGCGAGTCCTACGAAAAGAGAACCTGTTCTAGACATAAACTTGACCGACACTTCCGTTTCTTCCACGTTTAGGTTCAATGTAGGACGGACATCAATTTCGATCATCGGATATTAAAAGCGATACTTCCAAAAATTCGCTTAAAAAAAAAGAAAATACTCGTTACTTTGATAATAATTAATGTAATTTAAATTCATTTTTCACACTGTGACAATTATCAATTGCGTTATTCAATTTTTCGGGTGATTAAAAGTCCTAGGTTTGGCGCCTCATTTGTTATTTTGTTAACAGATAGCGCGTTGATATTTGAATTATTACATTTTCGCAACCTTGGTTCCTTATCGCATCTTAATTATTCCGAGTAAGTAGAATAATGTAATCACCAGTACTTTTTGAGTGCCACGAGACATTGAACAGGCTCTAATATCAGAGGAGTATCTCACACGGAGTGCCGGAATAGGTTATAATAGGACGTCAAGATCCGTTATAGGGGTCCTACTGTAAAAAAGATAAACCTCTCAAGTTTCCGAACAGGGCGTGAGGAACAAAAATTACAAGACAAAAACGTTTTCTCATGAATTTCTGTTCGCGTTAAAAAAAAAAAAAATAAATAAATGTTACTACACGAATTTTTACGGCAGCTTTGAAGAGACGAAATTTTCTTGATTTTGATCCTGCGGATACAGCGATGTTGCGTCGAGAGAATCGTTGATCTTCGCGATTCGCATCGTATTCCCGTATTAATAATAATAATAATAATGAAAATGTTTGCGTACAGTGCAATTTGACAATTTGCCCAACGTGATCCGAGGACCGCAGTAATTGCCTTGTGTATAAATCGCGCCAAACCGCGTCCCGCAGTTTTGAACGTGCCCCGGTTAAGCGAGCCGTGAAAATACAACTTATCCATCGGGAATGACGCGTTTCGCCAGAATTTCGTGTCTCGTTCTGAAAGTTTTTTTTGGCCAAACAAAAATCAACGAGTTTCCACCACTCGGGCATCTTACCAAAATTCACCCATTTTTATAGTTCGCCTCGGATTTATGATGCTCTTAATTAACGCATCTTATACAACGATGCTATTATAATTACATACCGCGTACATAATATACCTATAAAGTAGGTGTATCATTTTGTCGGTATGTAACGAGTCGATTGACTCGGTTATGGGTACTTTACATATATATATATATATATATATAGGTAGAGTACTGATTACCCAACACACTCGGCATATTCATCATTAGACGCGGTGAACTTGAAAATGATCCGTTCACGATACTGACTTGAAATTTCGTAGGTATATCTAATAAGCAGGCGCCGGGTTCCCGATAAGTTTCGAAAACGTATAATACCGTGGGTCGTAAATCCCGTTGAAGGGTAAAAACCTTAGCGTTGTAAAAAAAACAAAAAAAAAACAAAAAGCAGTTAAAATTTTCAAAAGAAACTGTGGAAGGAAAAAAAAAATTATTACATTTATATATATACGCGCATACATATACATATAGACCATTCCCTGGATCTCGAGGCTGAAGGCCTGACGGGCGAACGAGTTTCAGATAAAACCTCCTCCTCCTCCTCCCCACGCGCCTATATATCAAACTCATTATCGTCCTTCATCTGACAGCGATGCCGATGGACCCTGTGGGCTTCCCTCAAATGGGAATCGGAGGTCTTCAAGGCGGTCTTCAGCTCGTCAGAGACCCGTCAACCGGCCACCTTCTTCTCATACACGCTACAGGTAAAAAAATAAATAAATAAATAAATAAATAAATGAATAAAAATAACAATTCGCACGATATGTCCAAGTATCTAGGTTAATTACATCATAGCCGTGTACGAATACATATGTATTATGTGTATGTAGAATAAGAAAAAAAAAAAAAAATGTACAAAACCGCGCGAAACAATTTTATATTGTTGCATTGATTTACAATTAGACATGTTAAATTTGTTCGGATTTGTTTGTTTTTTTTTTTTTTTTTTTGTTTCTTCGTTTCTTGCCGCAAAATTTCGTAAACGGGGCTTTTTGCATGTTTTACGGCGTGTCAGCGATGGGATAATACAAAGATCATGGCCTCAGTTTCCGCTGTTTCGGTCTTTTTCTTATTTCTCATCTTACTTGGCTACACATTTCTCTCTGTATACATTCGTATGTAACACGCATATACGCGCAGACCGTCATCAGCGGCCTCTTCATTTATTATCGCATTTATGACCGCCATATAACGAAGCGGGGCCGCGGCTATATTATGCCGCTGGACTGGCCGACGACCATGCCATCCACACCACCATTATCGTCCGCTTTATAAATATACCCTAAAGCATCATAGGTTCAGGCACGCGGTTATACGTACACGAGTACACGTGTGACATTTAGGACTAAGGCTGAATGCAAGGCCTGTTGCTGCAGTCCGACAGCAGCGCATATTTCGTACGCGTATCAGCAGCCTGCAGTCTCTGTGTGCTCCTATCAAATGGTATACACATGCATGTTTGCATGACCGATGTGTATAATCGAGCAGCTGCGTTACGAAGAAGATCGATTGATATTTAAAAAATTAAACGGCAGGTGCAACTTTATTATATATATATATATACGTTTGTGTGACTCGGTTTTGAATTTCATCCGAGCGTTCGTAACTTAATTAATGATTCTTTTTCTTTCTTCGTTTCGTTTGCGAGAAAATATAGCAACAGTGATCGTACTGAGAAAGAATAGTAATTTTCATTTTCTACCTAGAACTATATTTTTCGATCGTGGTAAAAGAATGAAAATAGTTAAGGACCGAGCGGTAACCGGAAATAAAAATTTCTCTCAGTCTGACGCAATTTGTACTGTGGATCATCTGTAAATTCCTGTATATATATATAATATATACCAGTGATTATTGAACCGAACGACTTTCTTCAGTCGATCTATATGACAAATATAATCTGTAACGCAAGTGTTGAAATATTTGAAAACGTCGGGTTTCTATCGTATTTTATGACTTGTATTATGCGTGAAATCAAATTTATTTTCCAATGACTGTATTCTATGATCGTTGGACTAACACTTGTCATATTATATTTTTTGGAACTTTGATGAAAATTTTAAATTTAACCTGCACGCATATACGTATAAATGTTTTATTTACACACACCTACGTGTTTGGGTAAATATTTCTTTGATTTTCAACACGTTATTCTTCACCGATATCTGATGTACCCAAGTTTCGTGTATTTTCTTATCGTATAGATCACCTGACGTTTTTCCCAAGCCGATATACAGGTAGAGCGCGTATAGTTCCTAATTTAAAACGCGATCCGTGTAAAAAATTGTCTATATGTATTTTTTTTTCATATACTCACTGTGCAAATACCGCTTGCATATATGTAGATTATTGTACGAAATCGCGATGAAAATTGAACTTTATTTTTATCTCGCTTAAACTTGAAATATACACACCAACTTTACAAATATTTTCATCGTCGTTTATAATCCCGCACGATGAACTTGTCACGTATAAATATAAATACTTCTGTATACAGTATGTATAATACACCGCGTGTCAAAATAAATAAACGATGATCAAACACACGCATGATATATTATTATATTTATATATATCGCAACGAAAATTGTGCTCTCTAGTATTAGATATATAATATTACAACCCTACGTAGCTGTCGTTAATTTTCTTCCGTTACGTCACAATCACTCCACGTTGTCTCGCTACCGACGCGGGAATGGTAAAGATGGAGTGTTTAAAGAATATCGTAAAACTAAAATTAACAAACTAACAAAGTTGAACTAACGACAACAGCTTACGAATGATTGTTTACACGCTTTGCCGCAGCAGAACAAGTTCAGCAGGCCGTGGTTTGGCCAAACTACTCTGGTAACAACGGAGGCAACGTTGGCCCGCCCCCGCTTTTACTGCCTCCGCCGCCGCCCCCGTCTCTACAACTTCTCAGTGATATTGGGGGTGCTCGTATCGTCCTCACCGACAACAAACGGAAACAGCAGAACAATTTACCCATTGTCAAAATCGAAGCTGATTGCAGCAACAGTCCAACTACTATCATTAGTAAGTTTGACCCGTTCGTATAAAGGTCCTTTATACTGTATTTCATTCGCTATCTTGACTCTGTTACGGCTAGTCAATTGCTAGTTCGTTAAAGAGAAACGTTCGATTCGTTATTATTATTATTATTATTATTCTTGTTGTTGTTATTATTATTATTATTATTCTTTTCTCATGGTACAGATACTCAAATAAATATGATTCGAATCACACACATATGTGACACATTCTCGTTTTGTCACTTGAGTTTCAATCAAGTTTTCATTTTGAAAGAGACAAAAAAACAAAAAAAAAAAACACTGTGCAAATCGCTCACCTACGTTTTGCACGTATATAAATAAGAAACCTATTAATCAGGATGGCCGTTAGCTGGAATTAAATTTTGACAACTTTTAATTGTCAGAAAAGATTGTTCCTGAAAATTTTTATGCGTCTCGTGGGGATTTTAAAATTATTTCGGGGTCAAAAATACGTAAAACTTTTACAGTACGGATCTTTCGCACATGACTCTTGTGTGTAGTTCATATTAGATACAACAATGTACGTAGCGAATCATGAAAGTTTCTTATTCGTGAACAGAATTTTCGGCAAAGAGAAACCCTCGGGAATAGTGAGGAATAAAATTTTCATGACATGCGTCCTGATAACCCTTAATGAGTAAAATATATATTATATATATATATATTTTTTTTTTCATATATGTACTTATAACGCAAAATGCTTTTGTTAGAACATGTTGGAGCAGATTATCAAAAAAAAAAAAAACCACGATACTTTTTTGTCTATCTTGAAATAGGTATCTCGTGCCCAACTCTCAGAGTTTAATAAAGTTATATACAAAAAAAAAAGGAAATGAAATTTGGAAAATTATTGAGAATTCGAACGATTTTCAGCATCCGCCGAATCGACGAAAGCTCTGCAAACCGTGACATCGATGTCCGGCGCACTGATTCCCGACTCGCCGCTCGTTACCACGCTCCATTATTACCCGCATGCACCAGCTCTGGTACAAATCAGCCAGGCGGAACCTGCCCACTGCAGGTCACAGGTGAGCTCGGTTCGACGCTCAGTTTCTCGCCGTGAGCAAGAATTAACTATCGGCAAGAAGGTAGCGAAATTCGTCGAATCGCCCTGCGCGCCAATTTCTCACATTAAACTAACGAGTTTTTTTCATCCTTGGTTCCAGGCGACTTCACCGGTTTCCTGCCTCACACCGCCTCCGGAATCAACGCCGACACCGGTCATCGAAACGCCGGAAGTGACACCGATCGGTGTTCAGGACGCCTCGAATCAGACGGATTCACCTGACGATGAGGAGCTTCCGGTTCTCGACGCGATCGTCAAGCAGGAGCAGAACTTGAGCCCCTGCCAAATGCACGGAAGTATCAACGGCAACGGCAGCGGCAACGCGAACACGACGAATTTCGAGATAGTCTCGTCGCCGGAGAAGTTCTGCAACAACATCGTGAAAGTCGCAAGCGTTAACGGCATCAGCGTTTCCAACGTTGTCGGTAAGGTTGAGAAGAACGATAACACGTCAATCGGCGTTACCGATTCTCCCAGGTACCCGACGACGAGTCCAACGAGGCTGGAATCCGACGTAGTGAGGAGCATTACGTCTGTTGACAGAACGATCGAACACGTCGTCAATTGCCATGGTCAGGAGGAGAAGATGGTCTCGGATCTGAGATCCGGGCTTAAGATAATCGAGATCACGGAGGAGAACTGCGACAGTTTTCACGAGAATTTGGAATTCTTCAGCAGGCGGAGAAGCTCCGATCATTCGATGAAAGTTAGCGAACTCGGCAGAACTCAAACTTTGGCTGTTGATGAGAGGAAGGAGAAGGGTTGCGGAACAACGAACATCGCCGAGGTCAGGACCAAGGTCGAAACCGTCGAGGCTATCGCCGTTAGGGTCGATGAACTTAAAGTTGAGAATTCGAACGTTTCGACGAAGAAGATTAATTTCGAAACTTCGTCGAAGGGCTCGGTGCAGAATTCAAACTGCGTGAGCTGTCACGCGAAATTGGAAGCTCCGAGTATTCATAATCATTCCGATGTTGTCAAGAAGTCTTTTGACATGCCGTCGATTGACGCCGAGGAACAAAATTGCAAGCAAGTCGTTGTCAAAATGGAAAAGGACGACACGTTTACCGATTGTATTTACTCGCAGAAATTGCGACCGCAAATGCAACCGATCCTGCATCACGGTCAGCTGCAAACTACGGAGAAATCAAAGTGCCAGGAGAGGATTAGCGAACCGGCGAAACGACACTCGGCGGAAAAGTATCATCCCGGTATCGAGAATGTGGTTGAAAAATTGAAGAAAAACGCGGCGGCAGCTTTGCAGGATATTAGAAAATCGGAGGACGATGAACAGGTGAATCGAATATCGATGAATACCGAGAATCATTTGCGCGTTTTGAAAGTCGAGGATAACGGTTGTCGGGTGAATTCCGGTGAGAATATGGAGAATGTTTCTTACGTGATGGAAAACGGGGATACTTTTAACGAGAGAGTCAAGTGCGAGGAGAAGAATGATCATTTGCGAAAGTCTGACGAAACCGGAAAGCGGATCCCTTTGAACAACAAAACGCTGAACTTGAAACGACCGGAAAATCACAGTTATAATTCACCGAAAAAAAATTACGTATTCAACAATTACACGTTGAACAACAATATCGAGGAACAACCCGATAACGATATTTCATCTGTGAAATCCGAATCTTTGGTTACTCAGCCGCAGGTCTATCCTTCGCCTCCGAAGAAGGAGTACGTATCGAAAATATCGGCGGTAAAAAGTGGCGCCATTTTGACAAAGGACAAAGGAGCAAAGCTTCCGGTAAAGTCCACGAAATCGAACGTTTCGAAAGTTAAACTGGCGGTCGATTTGAGCGGGCTTGAATTGCTTTCGAACAGTATCGAGCAGTTCGAACACCTGAAACCCGGCTTCGAAGCCGCGCGATCTCAGGAAGCTGAGTCTGGCAATGAGTATCCGGAATCGCCGACAAAGCTGGGAACAATATCGCCGCAGAGCGAAAGCAACAACAACAACGTCGAGAGTCCTTTGGGGCTGCTTTGCGCGTTGGCGGAGCAGAGATTTATGGAGGAAGTCGTCGGAGATGAGCCAAAGAAATCATCGGCGGTCGATAATTCTGAGGAGCTATCGCAGGCCGGAAGATTGTTGTTGAATTTGGGAAAGGGGAACGCCGTTTTAAAGGAAGACACGTTTCGCGTCGAGAAGAGGAAACACTCCGAGAACGGTGTCGGCGAAGACGAGAGTTACGAGGACGCGAAGAAACCGCGGATCGACGAGAGCCCGAAGAACAGTCTTCACAAACCGTACGAAGAATCAGCGAAACGTAAGCAAACCGATGAGCCGACGGAGCAGTGGCACGAATTTAAAGAGAAAACGAGACGCCAGATCGATTTCTCGAACAGAAATTTTCTCGGTTTTAATACGGCTAAGAAAGAAGAGGACGAAAAGATAGTGGATTCGTCTACTGATCGCAAGGCGTTTAAACCCAGTGGAATGAACGGGCAGGAACGGGGTCCCCGACCTGTGAAAAATTTCGAAGTTGAAAATGGTCGGGTCCATGGTACGTACAAAAAGAAATACGAATACTACATACGCAACAGCAAGGATTCTATCGACGAGAGATGTCGCGATAACGATTTCACGGATTCCGAAGCCGAGCAAAACGCGCCGGACGGTGACCGTATCGTTAGTAATAACAAACACTCGATACCTGAAAACGGGAGTTTGAAAAATGTCAACCCTGCGACCATCGACGACTCCCGTGATTCTCATCACAGGTATCGAAGTCAGCAGGCCGAAGTGGAGGCGAAGAAATTCATCGCCCGTAAAGGACAACCCGATGGAGACACCGAATGGCCGAACATGGACGCCATGGAGCTTGATATGCGAGTAAAGCTTGCCGATATTCAGAAAAAGTACAAAGAAAAGCAAAAGGAACTGTCCAGGCTGACACCGAAAAAGGACGACAAAAAGGGCCCTGGAAGACCCAGGAGAAAGAGTCATTCTTCAAGGTGAGAATACCTTAGAATCAATTGTCGTTTTTCTGTTTAAACACTCCCGTGAAAGTTGAAGATTTCTTTTATGGACTGATTCATATTTTTTAGTAGTTCACAGTTCTTCTTTACTTAATTTTTATCTACTAAGAAATACCGAGCTTTTTCTACACCAATAAGTATCGTCGCCGTAGAATGATCCGAACTGCATATTCAGAATTTGAAAAAAGAAAGCTTCACGTTGCACAGACTCTCGAGCTACACTTTTGAATCCAAAGAAGTGATGATACTCTTCGAAAAATGAATAAATATGCCGCAGAAAAAATTGTGGAACGTGAAATTCTTTCGAAGACTTCGAGTATGGTTTCCCTGAAACCGTTCGTTTCATTGACACTCGAATTGCAAGGTTTTAAAGAAATATCAAGTTATCGATAGATCTCTGTAATTTTCTCATAACTCTGATTTGCATCAGCTCGGAATGTGACCGCATTATTTCATCGTCACCGCCTCTGGAGGTGATTGAATCTCCTCAAAAGTCACGGGTGCGTTCTCCGGAGGCAGTATCGCCGCCTCTGACAACTGGCGTGGTAGGAATGCCACGATGTAACGTGAATTTGGTAAAACTCGGTGAGCCTCGAAGTCACATCAAACTTCTGGATAGCATCCCGAGCATACCGATCCCAGTGCCACCAGTTGCATCACCAATCACCGTCTTACCAACTAGTACAATATTGCAGGACACCGAAGAGAAGAGTTTGACAAGGGTAGGAATCGTTTGTTTAGGTTTAATGCGCATATACCATAAAACGAGCAACTTTTCCCTTTGTTTAACGCAGTCCATCCAAAGGGAATACGTAAGATGTACCAAACAATACGAAAATATGCAGCTCGATATCTTTACAATAATATCGATTGAATATTTTCAGCTTGAATACGACACGTCTTCGCCCGCTCCGACTCTCACCGGCCTAAGCTCGGCATCGAAAAAACGAAAGGTCGGAAGACCCAGGAAACTTATGTGCGCTTCCGGCAGCATAAGGCATCTGACGGAAACGATCGTGGCAAAGAAACCGAAGAGCAAAGCCTCGCTGGTTAGTTATTTACTGGCAGCAAAAAATCGTCACCTCCAAAACAAGGTAACGATAAAAGTGAATTTGTATTCGACGAAATTATTTGAAAGTAAGATATTTCGTTATTCGAATTTAAGTGGAAAGTGATATTCATTGTTTTTATTCCAGTTGGTTAATAAGACGGGTTACACACCTCTGCCATTTAAATCGTCGGGTCCATCTGCCGCAAAGGCAAATACTAAAGTACAAAAAACAAAGAATTCGGGAAAAGGTAAATCGAAACCGGCAAAGCAAACGCCGTTGCATAACAAAAGTGTGATCAGCTCAATAATAGCGGAGAAGGAAAAATTCAGCACGAATGCAAAGCTTGAAAAACAGGTGAACAAGGTGAAACCGAAATTGAAGGCCGAGGCAAAGCTGAAGACCTGGAAAGATGACGAAATCGGGGAATGGAACAACGTGGCTGAGAATATTCCATCATCGGACACCTCGTCGCGGGTTGAATCTGCAGAGGAAACGAAAGTCGTGCCAGTCGAAAAGAGCGAACGGGACAAAGATAAGCATGAAAAATCGAAAAAGAAGAAACGCAAATCCTGCTCATCATCGCCGAAGAGACGAAAGTCGGGTGACCGGGATACGAAAGACTCGAAACGGCGGAAATCAATGGAGTACAAGGAGTGCAAGGAATGTGCGAAGGTCGCGAAAACTGAGAAAAGTGAAAAGACTGCGGAGAGAACCGAGAGTGTCATGAACAGGTGCAAATTGACTTCCGCTCACTTGGCTATTGATCAGCTAAGAGTTCTTACAGCAATGGGTGGCCTCTTTTATGCCGGTAGGCTTAGCGCCGTCGAGCCTCCTGACGTTTACGCCATAACTTTGGACGGCGAAAGGGGGAACAGACCACACATTCATCCGAGAGAAGAAATATTCCGAGATGCTGTAAGTTGATTCCCCTTTTTTTCTTAGACGTCTATTAGACGATGGAACGACGAAGAAAGCTGTTTAGTGTGAAATTAATTCTTCCAAGAGTTACGCTTCGATTCAGCTGACGTTTACTTTTCTTTCTTCTTAGATTGTGGAAGTCTGCCCAGCCTCTACAAGTGAAATAACACCCGGAACGAGACTTTGCGCCTACTGGAGTCAGCAGTATCGTTGTCTGTACCCGGGAACATCCGTTGAATCTTCCGAACCTGATCCTGAATTAGATGCGAAATTTGTTAGCGTGGAATTCGATGACGGGGATAGCGGTAGGATTGCTTTAGATGATATAAGACTACTGCAACCTGACTATCCGGTTGTTGGTACGTAGTAATGGATTATTCTAGCTTTTTCTCGGGTTGGATTTTGTTTTGCGAAACGATCGGTCTTTTCGTCTGACGCTAGTTTAGAACGATACTTTCACAGTATTCATTTATTAAATCTACTTTGCTCCTGAAACAAATTTCACGGTCAATTTCTTTGTTCTAATTCAGCGATTCCTATTTTTTAGAATACGACCCAAACCCTCTTCTCACCCTCGGTAAGCGTCGCAGACAGACTTCCTCATCGACGGAAGAAAAACGAGTTCCAACGCGGAATCAACAACAGGCTCTCAACGCACCGAGTACTAGCAGGGAAATCAAGCCTAATGAACCTTCGAAAACTGAAGATACGGATTCGAAGGTTAACGATGATCATCGCGAGAGAAAACGATTGAAGAAACGAAGAAAAGACAAACTGAAAAGGCTCCAGGACGCTCAGGATGGAAAGAAGAAACACAAGAAGCACAATCTCTGCGAGGAACACAGAAAACATAAACATAGGAAGCATAGGAAACATCGACACAGGCACAGTCATCACAGCGGTCACAGCAGTCACAGCGAAGCGAGTCATCACAGGTAATGTTTAGGTCGTTTGACCAGAGTTCTTCTCTAACTTCCATCGGGATGGGATGAGTGAGTGAGAGGGTGAATAAATAAATAACACGATTTCGCGGGAAAGACAAGACGCTTGCTTCGGCATAAAAACCCTCACGGTGCAGAGGGAAAAGCCGAAGCAAGACAAGTGTTTATTAACTGCAAATCAGATCATCATAAAACAGGATAATACAGTCGCTGGTGCGTTCCTTGTCAACTAGATTGAATGATCATTCAATAATCTTAAGCCAACTTATCTAAGTCTCCATGAGAAACCGTGCTCCGCAACTTCCACGCACTCGTGGAAGCAGGGAATGGGGAGCGTCATGGTGGCCCAATGCCGTGCAAACAGCGTCGCCGTCGATTTCTTTCGGTGAGTTCTGTCGTGCCTGAGGTGGCAGAAGATCGGGATGATTGGCGGACCATTTGTCGAGCTCGAGACCACCCAATCTTAACAATTCTATAAGTTCGAGTCTTTTCTGAACCGCGGTAGAAAGGTCTTCCGCCCCTGCGAAGGTGTCGTCAACATACGTCTCTGCTTTGAGACATTCAGCTCCGAGAGGGAGGTTAACCCCTTCATCAACAACCAACTGCGAAAGCATGCGGATGGCCAGATATGGAGCACAAGTTGTCCCGTACGTGACAGTATGTAAACGGTAATCAACAGGACTGACATCAGCGGTCGGGGCCCACACAATTCTCTGCAAATCCTGGTCTTCGCGCTTGACCAGGACTTGCCGGAACATTTTCACTATGTCCGCGGTAAACGCAAAACGGTATTTTCGCCAATTTAAGAGGATCAATGACAGATCGCTCTGGAGGGAGGGTCCTGACCACAAAAAGTTATTCAGACAGTGCCCTTCGCGAGTTTTCCGAGAGGCATCAAACACAACGCGAAGTTTCCATTTATCGCCCGAAGCCTGAATCACTGCGTGATGTGGAAGGTACCACGCGTCCTCGCATCGTATTTCTGAGGCCGGGACTCGAGTCATATGTCCCAGGCGTTCGTAGTCCCTCATGAAGCTACCGTATGCCTCGGCCAATCGAGCGTCTCGCGAAAATCGACGTTGCATACTAGAAAGAGATTTAAGCGCCATTGACCTAGTCTCGTTAGCTACCCTAGGGCGGTCTGGTTTCACAGGAAGTCGGACTTCGTACCGACCTCGTGAGTCGCGATTGTGAGTCTCCTTGGATAAATGCTCAGCGATCTCGTCCTCGGGCCTCAGCCTACTCGAATTCGGAGCAATATCTTCGAGAGACCAAAAGCGTTGCAGGGTCTGCTCCAAATCCGGTTCAACCGAGCAGTGAAGTGCCTGTGTTGGCGACGAAGAGAGAGTTCTGTCCGCCCGCCGTTTGTCGGACCGCACCATACCGGAAATCACCCAACCGAAAGCCGTACTTTGAGCGACAAGTTGTGAGGTAGGGAACCGTTTCAAGCCGGGACGGAGCAACTGGCCATAAACATCAGCGCCCAAAATCACGTCTACATTTTGGGAAACCGAAAAGTCCGGATCCGCCAGCGCGAGACCCTCAAATTGTTGCAAATCTAGATCACCAAATCTATCGGATGGGAGATGTGAGGTGAGCTTTGGGAGGACGAGCGTGTCTGTTTCAAATTCGAATTTAGGATTGCCGCAGGACCGCAGCACCAGCTGCGTCCTCGCGGTCGCAGTTCCTGTCTCAGCGGAACCAAGTCCCGACAGTGTTACGGAAGCGCGTCTCCTTGATAACCCCAGCAACTGCACTATGGATTCCGAAGCAAATGACGACTCCGAGCCCTGATCGAGGAGTGCTCGCGCGTAGGTGCTGCTTCCGTTCGGACCCATTACCTGCACTCGCGCCGTGGCGAGCAGAACTCTTCGCCCGACAACCGAATGACACGCCGCATGCAAGTTTACGACAGGGGGGGGTACCGAAGGACCACCTCCTTCTGGGCCTCGAGAACCTCCCGAACTTCGGCTGGACCCTTGATATTTTCCTCGAGCGCAGCGATGCAAGATCGTGTGATGTCGTCCTTGACAAACCGCGCATCTTCCGCTTGACGGACAATCTCTCGCCTGATGTGGTTTCAGACAAATGAAACAAAGCCGTAAGTGTCTATTACTAGCGAACCGCTCAGAAGGAGCCTTCGCCTGAAACTTGAAACGCTTTAAGATGGGGTCAGCACCAGAGCAGAGCGGGCATTTGTACGGCGTTGGATTCGGTGATCGAGGAGAACTAGCGTGGAAAACCTTACGGGGTTGGGGTCCCGCAGAAGGTGTTGAAGCCGACCTCTTCTCCGTTCGACACTCGAGCGCGATCATATTCAAGGCCTGAGTTCTCCGTTCCAAAAACCTTATCAAGTCCGTGAATTTCGGGAGTGAACCAAGAGAGCTGGTAACCTCCGAGAGGTCACCCTGGCTCAGCTCCGCTTCCCACAACCTTCGCGACTCCGAATCTAAGCGTTCAGAGAGCACGAAGACAAGCCAGACGTCCCAATGCTCCACTGGTAATTTTAAATTTGCTAACGCACGAACTATTCGCTGAGCTTCATCGACGAAGGAACGGAGCTCGGAAGCGGACTCGTTTTTCAAATGCGGGATCCGCATGAACGAAGCCAAATGTTTATTTATTATCAATCGAGGGTTGTGATAAGTCTTTAACGCCTGCCATGTGCTGATGTAATTCGCACTGGTCGTAGCGACGTCCTTTATTAGGTCCGCGGCACTACCGGTCAAGCAAAGCTTCAAATACTGCAGCTTGGTTGCGTCAGATAGAGAAGCTACGTCATACACCAACGTAGTGAAAAGGTCGCAAAAACTTGCCCAATCCTCATACTTTCCCGAAAAGGTTGGGAGAGGAATGCGAGGGAGTTTCGCGACACCTGTTCCGGTAGTTCCAGAGGTGCTTGCCTCCGCGGGTCCAGTGACGGCCTCTATTTCCACCTTTTCCGCGGAAGTCAGAAGCGCCAAAAACTCGTCAAGGGCGTTCTCATATACACCCTGAATTCGCCCGAACCAATCATCGGTGACGTACGGGTCGGCATCCGCGTTTTCTCGAACGATGATCTCAGCGTGAGCCTTACGAACCTCTGTGCAAATTTCATTTAAAGCGTCAATTCGCGATTTAATGACTCGTTTCGTAAGCGTATCTCGCGGTTTGCTTAATAACCTCTGCCGCAAGCCTTCTATTTCGCCTTCACGAGCCCGCTGCAATGCAGTAAGCTTCTGTAAGGCTACTGGAGCCATGTCGCGATGAAGTTTGATTGAAAACTATTATAACTCGAAAGGTCCAAACGAACGTGTATCACAGTCGAAGAACCAAACGCAACTGAGCGAGGAAAGCAACGGTAATAGGCATACACGATGACAATACGACCACGTATTACAATACATCGCCTGTTAGTGAGTGTCGCGCGAAGGCCTTTGTGCCACGCTAATCCTAATCCCTAAGCCTCGTCTCGGCTTACACGCGTACAGGACATACACAAGACGCACCAGCCAGTACCAGATGACAAGTTAACACGAACTTGACGAACAAGAAAAACCCAATCACTCATTCCTCACCCGGGGCACCATGTTTTGGTCGTTTGACCAGAGTTCTTCTCTAACTTCCATCGGGATGGGATGAGTGAGTGAGAGGGTGAATAAATAAATAACACGATTTCGCGGGAAAGACAAGACGCTTGCTTCGGCATAAAAACCCTCACGGTGCAGAGGGAAAAGCCGAAGCAAGACAAGTGTTTATTAACTGCAAATCAGATCATCATAAAACAGGATAATACAGTCGCTGGTGCGTTCCTTGTCAACTAGATTGAATCATCATTCAATAATCTTAAGCCAACTTATCTAAGTCTCCATGAGAAACCGTGCTCCGCAACTTCCACGCACTCGTGGAAGCAGGGAATGGGGAGCGTCATGGTGGCCCAATGCCGTGCAAACAGCGGTCCCGACGTCTCGGGAACCAACGCTGAAGTGCAGTGTTGTGACTCTTTAGTCACCTTATATGTGGTAAATAGGTACAACATACGAAAATAACGAAACTAAAGTATTTGATGTGATAAATTTACAAACTAATATAATAATAATAAAGTTGCGCGAACAGGTAATAATACTTGATATGTAAATCGAAATCAGGTGTTATGGTTCCACAAGGTCTTTATATCCATCACTAGGGTCTGGATTAATATTCAAACACATATTTTTTTGTTTCAATCATTTTCATTCCTCATTTGGTTGTCTACGTAAATTGTGTTGCTTGGAGCCAGAAAATGCAGAGTCTATTTTCCATATTCTAGTTTTTTAAGTCTATATACATCCGTACATATGTATTTTGTAGTTTTAAATACAAACTTGTCCAGGCCTTATCCATCACTCTTTCGTAACTCTTGTGATCCTTGTAAAATTTCACTTCACAATCAATCTCACACAGTTTTCTTTGATTCCACAGTGGAGCGGAAAGTTGTTCGGGCCAAAAAAGTGAGGAAGAATCATCGAGTCATTCGAAAGTAGAGGTAGAAGCAGAGGTTCAAGCGGAGGAAAAGCAAGTCGCGGTGGAAACGCCACAGCAGATACTAGAGGACATCGTTGAGGAAGATGAAGAAATGGTTGAAGAGAAACAAGACAAGTCGAAAAAGAATGATAAAAAAGCAAAGCCTCGTGAACGGCAGGAATCGGTTGAAAGTCGTAGCAAAATGGCAGCTTTCTTGCCAGCCAGACAGTTGTGGGGTTGGGCGGGTAAAGGATATCGGAGGCCAGGTGCTAAGGGAAGAGCAAAGAAACAGTTTTACAAGGCAATAAAACGAGGAAACGAGACCATCGAGATCGGTGACAGCGCCGTTTTTCTCTCCACCGGAAGACCGGACCGACCTTATATCGGAAGGATCAAATCCATGTGGGAAACGTCTAGCTCAAACATGATTGTCAAAGTTAAATGGTTCTATCATCCCGAAGAAACCGTCGGCTGTCCCACAAACCTGAAATATCCAGTGAGTTGATCTTAAAAACTTGTGCGGGTTGTCTATTGACGGTTCAAATAATATTTGTAGCATACAAAATTTTGAGAAACATTGAAAAGACGTCGTTTATTCTGTATCTAATTGTGAAAATTTGGCCCATTTAATTGCTGTCATTATTACCCCTCAAAACTCGGTAGAGAGTATTCAAGCAATTTTTATCTACTGTCTCCGAATTTCCATATTCTTGCAGTGATATTTTTACAAAGTTAATGCACGGAATAAAATTCGGGACAGGCTTGATTTTGCACAAATATTTTTACAGACAATTTTACTAGGCAAGCATTTCTAGCAGTTTGACTTAATGCCCTATTTTTTCTTATTTCAGGGCGCGCTTTTCGAATCGCCTCATACGGACGAGAACGACGTGCAAACAATATCGCATAAATGCGAAGTACTGCCGCTTGAACCGTACGCTGAAAAATTGAGCAAAGAGCCCCACAGATACTTGACGATATATGACAACAATGACATATATTATTTAGCCGGATACTACGATCCTACAACTTACCTGTTGAATATGCAGCCGGGTGTTGTTTGAGAACAGCTTAAGCTGAGGATTAAGTTATCCGGGGTAGCTTAATCGCGTGTCAGCTGTCAAAATTTGCTAAATTGATGATAATGTCTTCGACTCAGAACCCCGTGTAACAAAATTTGCGACGAAGTTAAAAATCACATTAAATATATGACCTCAAGTCGAAGTGTAACGTGACAAATATCGTCGTCGGTGAAGGCCTTATTGTTGATCGGTGTCAGTGTCGCGGCGAGATCATCATCTTGGCCTAAAAAAACCCATCGTGTTCACCTGTCATTCATCTAGACATCACGCAATGATTTCGTAATTGGGTCAAGAACAATGACTGGCAAAATGATTTTCGTCAACGTTTAAATCGCGTAAAGTTTATAAATTCTGAGTACACCTACTCAGAAGTTGTCGAAATAAATTTGACAAAATAAAATAAGAAATCTGGACGAAGTTTGAAACCTGGCAAATGTGTTATATGCCCATTATCCTTGTGTGGTAAATATTTACCAGCGGAAGTCATGCGAAGCGTCTTAGAGATTTTGAAACGCTACAGTGACGCGAGTGAAAAACAAGAAGACATTTTTTTTCTCTCCGTGTAGTCGGCTTATAAAAATTGTCTTGATAATCGCCATGGCCTTGAGCCTTCGCTTGACGAGATAATATCGCGAAAGTTCAAATTACATAATGAAATACAAGTTTAACACTTGACACGTATATGAAACAGGGACGACATTTTAATACAAGTGAATATTTGTATTTTCAACATACACACAGTATTTAAATTTAATGAGGCGAGATCTATCGCCGGAACACGTTACTGAACGGTGATGTTTCAATATTGTTTATGTTTTCATTTTTCCATCCGATTCCAATCAACTTCAAGATTGGTAAGTGCAGCTAAAATCGGAAGAGATGCAATAATAAACTGCACCGAAAGGCATTAAATGCAAACAATGGTGGCTAAAGAATCTGTAAATATTGTAAATATATTTGAATTTTTATCGTTGATTTATAGTTGTACAAAAATACTATACTAATAATAATAATAATAATAATAGTAATAGTAATAACAACAACAACAACACAACAACAACAACAACAACAACAATAATAGTAATAATAACAACAATCGTAATGATAGATTGTACCATAGATTTAAGAAAACGCCTATTCGCTTAAGATTAATTTACCATTCAAGAAATCAGTTATGCCGAAGAGAACGCAGGATATCGTGTAAAGAGTTTTCGCCGTCAGGACCAGCCTTTTTCCAAGTCACGCGTGACGTCTGTTGTTGCCATTTACAAAAATTTTGTTTATTCCGGCTATACGATGCGAAAAAATTCTTTCCTATCAAATAATCTGCCTCGACACTCACAGGTCACGGTGAAAGTTCGTCAAATGAATAGATATGTAATTTCTACGCTTGCGGAACAAGTTTTTCAACTGATGCAACTATTAAAATTTCGTGGAATATTACTTACAATTAGTAATCATTTCGTGTTTACATGCTCTGCGAATTACGATACCATAATCAATTACGATCTGAGGCATGACTTTAATGAATATAAGTAAATTGATATAACGATTCGGGTTAAATATTCAGAATCGAATTTTACACAGCTTATCGAACGTAAATGCTATTTAACAAAAAGAAAAAAGTAATAAAAAAGGCGAACCTTTTGAAATTACACAAAAATGATAACTGATTTACGAACATTGACGTGTCGTATTAACAATAAAATTACCCAAATGGTCCAACACGTAATCATTACGAGGCGCGACGGTTTCCATTTTTAAGTTTAATTTCATATTTTTCTTCTTGCTAATTTTAATCTTCATTGTTAATTAGTTTATCACTCTCAAAGTTTTCCTATCAATTTAAACTTACGCGCTACCGTGCTTCTTCCCAATTGTACATAATCCGTACGTATGAAAAAAAACATATATGCGTACATATGAAATAACATATTATTATTGTTTATAAAAGTAAGGGCACAGAGTAAAAAAAAAAAAAAACAGAAAAAACAAAAACATTAGTGATACGAGACACGGTGCTAAGTAGTCTGTAGTTCGTTTTCTTTCTTTCTTTTTTTTTTTCTTTTTTTTTTCTAATCAATTTTACTAATCACTTACCGAGGAAATAAGGTATTACGTTGAATAGCAATCACATAATAATATACAGTTTGAGTTGAAGTTAACAGATATGTTAAGTAAACTATATATCATAACTCTTAAGTTTCACAAGGTTACAAGTTGTTCGGTTTATACGCTTGAAACGCCACTTTGGTCGTTCTTCTGTGCAAGATGTTAGATTAAGGCAAACTTTTCTATTATATATACATAGCTTTTATATTGAATTGAGAATATCTTTGAATTATTATTATTATTAAATTATATATATGTATGCATCAATTATTTACACGCGCCTGTCGGTTTCAAGGTGTGTATTTCTTTTTCGCTTTTATTCACATATGTGAAATATCATCGTATCATTATCATCGGCTTGATCGATACATCGCTTCACATGTTAGTGTATCTCGGTCAGTATCGAATTTTTTATTTCCTTTTATTGATCGACGCGACATTGTTACGTATTCGTTAGTTAAAACCTATATTATTTTCCCTTTCTTTTTCTCCTTAATTTTTGCTTTTTTTTTTTTGTTTTTTTTTTTCACCCAACCCCTTCAATCAATTCGATAAGACTTACGAACGGTATACTAATTTCAATGAAATTTCCATTATAAACACACGTTTGATATTTAGTACTTGAGCATATTAAAGTACAATCTAGTACAAAGTAAAAAACAATAAATATGAAATACGGAGTACGAAAAGTGTATGATGAGAAACAAAAAGATACTTATAGCCATTGTAATTTTTTATGTACATAGGTATATACATTAGTAATTATATTATATATAATACAGATATATGAATAAACATCGGCGCATATATTATACGCATATTAAGGTAGAAGTGAGTGAGGAAAAAAAATATATACACTTAAGACGCACTTAATTGAATTCATAGAGTAAAGAAACAATTCAGAAGTAATTGAAATATTTTGATTAATCTGTCCATAATCGTTTAACGAATATATATGTATATATATATATATATATATATATATATATATATATATATATATATATATATATATATATATATATATATATATATATATATATATATATATATATATATATATATCGTTATATATATATTTTTTCTTTTCGGTTTGTAATATGTATGTATACATATTTAAATATATATACACAATATACACACTGAGGTGCATGTATGTTATAAAAAAAATTAATCAATAAGTAGTTAGTATATAGTATTTTTCCATAAAAACGTAATTATTTAGCTCAGATTTAGAACCTAACAGATACAAGATTACAAGATATTTAGATATTTGATAAAATATGAAGAGAAGAAAAAAGAAAAAGAAACGAAACATTGAAGTGAATATGTAAATTGCTTGTAGATTTGTAAATAGTTCGAGTAGTTCGGAAACGACGGTATCGCTTGGCAAAATTATTCTATAACCCCGTGGCGTGACTAAATTTTTCTGTACAATCGTAACTACGAGTATATAAAACGTGATGATTACCAATCGTAGATTAAATGAAAATGATCGATGTAAAGTGACTCGGAGACATGACAAATAATATAAGAAATACGTTAAAACTTCTACGATTCGATGAATTGAACGAAAGAAAAGAAAAAAAAAAAACAAAAAAAACAGAATTATTTCTGAGAGATACCGGGGTTTTCAAAAATCGCGACTTTTAGAATTTACATGGAATTGAGGCGGTTCATGAATTTAATTAGCGAAGAAGAAACGTCTGTACGAATTATTATTTCCGTATGTTTTTTCTTCTTCAACTAGATTAAGATTTAGATACGACGATTAATTGAATAAAAGTATACCACCAGCACTCTTAGTCTACCTGAATCGTGAGGGTTTTCAAAAGCCCTTTCAAAATTCCGTTCATATTTGCATGGTTTTGAAAAATTTTAACAGCACTAAGTGTATAAGAGAAATTCAAATGAATATTGTCTAGAGGTAAAATAATTGTCACGAGTAAGTCGATATATTTTGAAGAATATCTAAATTATTAATGCGTATAATAATTGTTATAAGATTAAAATAATGGAAGAACAAGTTTAAGGAGTTAAAACGCGACTGTTTGAACCCAAAAGTCTGAAAAAAGGTAATTTGGTTTATATTTTCTTATGCGATTTATAAAATTGTAACGCGATACTGAGGTTGAATGAGAAGAGAAAAAAAAAATTAATATTACAGAGTATAAAAAAGTAATTAACATTTTCGATATCCTATTTAAGGCGTGTACATATATATACGAAGACTTCTGAATTCCGAGGTAACGATAATTGTGATGAAAAACATTGGTAAAAATTTTAACGTTCTTTGAAGAAAAACAAAAAAAAAAATCGATAAAAAAAGAGAGAGAGAGAGAGTAGAAGAAAATTCTATTTAATCTAATGAATATGAATATTGATTGTATGCATACATACATATATTATATAGATTATACGCATACCTCAATTCTGTGTAAATAATTTAAGGGGTAACTAAACTTAAGATTTCATTATATATACTTGATAACGATAATGAAAAAGAAAAAAAAAAAAAACCACACACACACAGCAAACGGAAACGAACTAAACGTAAAAGAGTTGATCACGTTTCTTATATAATGCTTATAGAAAACCAGTCGGCATAAATAGCGATTAGCTATCACTGTCTTATAAACTCTTAATGTTAATTACGTATATTAATTACGTAATGCAAATTGAATTAATAATTATTATCCTCTTATTGTTAGTTAACGGAATTAACTAACCTCTTGAATATAGTACATATACATATAAATATAGTTTCCCAGTCGCGAACTAACAACACAACCATATACACACCGTTTATTTCTGTCAACAGAATATTTGCCCAAACAATAAAAATAAAAATCAAACAATTACTCGTTTTTAAGTACGCCTATGAAATATACAGTTTCACAGACACGGTCTTTACAACGTTCCAACCTTAAATACCGTCCTGTATACGCGTGTTATTTATTTAAACATCAAAGTGCAATCGTCGTTAATCGCAGTGTTGTGCAACGATTTGAATGGAAAAAGGAAATTAGTTTTCTTCTAACGAGAATAAAAAAAATATCTGTCCGAATTGTTCGGTGAGTTACATTATGAGAAAAAAAGAATATTCAAAGATGAGAACAAAAGAGGCCGTCGGTGCATGTTTTTTGAAAAAAGAAATTGAAGCGATAAATGACTGTGCAGCGAGAAACAAAAAAAAAAAAAAAAACGCTTTCACTGCCTTTTTCATTAAATTTTTAGTTACAAGCACTTACAAAACTCTTTTTTAATTCTTCTCCTCTACATTTGTAAATGGTGAAAATATTTTCTTATTTTTCTCGTCAAAAGTTTGGCCGAATTGCCGAATGCCGTTAGAGGCAGAGTTCGACGGACGTGAGAGGAGGAGGCTCGGAGCAGATTCTTGGCAACAAGTCAGAGCTCAATAACAAATTCTTTCCTTAATTATGCAAATTATCCTAAGGCAGAGGTGGTTCGCCTTTCACCCCGCCGGCATACAAGGGCCCCCGGGTTCAGGGGTTGTTACTTCTTACGAGTACGATACTTGAACAACTACCCCCAAAGGTGTGCTAGACCTTCGAGTTCCGCCCTCCTCCCACCTCGTCCCACTCTGCGTACGTCTGTTTCCTTGTTCACCAACCGTTATACCAAGCCCAGTAATTAATTGCGCCTCGGTTGTTGTTTGTTATAGTTTATATCACGTATCCACGCGTAGACTCGGTTCCTTTTTGTTCGCGGGGTGAGAGGGAAAGATCGTCGAGTAAAATTGGTATTCAAAATTAAATTTCCAGGTACGTGTAATTTCGACATACTTTGTTAAAGTTTGAAATTCTGATGAACAAATTTTGAGCTCAGATTTTCGCCAAGTTTACTGTACTGCAACTTATCGGAGAGTTAAAAATTCCGGTACGTTCGTTGAGGGATCAAAGGGCTTGTTTTTCAATCCAAAACTATCTCGAAATTCCGTTGTTGATTACCTTGAGGCAATTTCGAGAAAATTAACGATCTTCGACATGTTTTTATTGTAAAACTTTGCTAGAAAAATGCAAAAAAATTATTCCACGTATTCGAAAATTTTTCGATACACTCAAAGTTTAAAATTTCAATAAATAAGACCAGGGATTGAAGTTGGCAAAAATTCGTTTGCAATTGCTTGCAATTCTGTAACTAGTCAGGTTTACGAAGCAAATCGTGGTGTGAATTTTGCGTTCTATTAATCCTGTAAAATTTCTCACAGTCAGGAGATAAAATCTGATCTGAAACATTATAGCCAGCATCGAATCTGGCTTGAATAGAAGTTTTCGTCACTGACTTTGCAAAGATTTTCATGTTTTCATTTTATCAGAAGTAGGTTGAGTAACTTAATTCAAACTGAGCATCCCTTGCACGAACACACACATGCACACACGCGTGGATTCACATCCGTTCGCATAATTTCCGTTATTACGACTTCGCCGAGAGATCTTTACTCTGTACGTGTTCCCGAGCGTTAGGTATACAACACTGACTATAGAGTATCACGTCTTCCCGTACACCGATATACGTATGGTAATTATATTCAGTTGTTAATAAGATAATTTCAAAGCATTCGCGTGGAAAATTACTCATCCAACATATTTTTGTAAGTCATTATGCTAATTTCGAATGACCGTGGAGCGTGTCAGGGACGTTTTTTCATCGCACGGTATAAATTTACTCACTAAATTTACCACCTTACGTACGGTTTGGTTCGTAAATAAGATTTGACAAACTCAGAGATAAAATCATTATATTGTTCCGAAATGATGTCGGCAGTAAGTATGAAAATATTGAAAAACTATTCAAACTCCGATGTCCGCATTAAAATAGTTGATAAAATATTCTTCGATACGCTGTATAAACGAAATAAAAATTGTACGTTTCGATATTTTAGTAAAACTAGGAATTTGAAAATTTGCATCATGTTTCGTTTGAATGTTGAGAAGAAAAAAAAACTACTAACATCTTTATACTTTTTCCCATTCTATCGTACAGACATTAAAAAACAACAAATTTACGCAATCCGTCGAAACTTTCGCTGTTGAAAAATTTGATATAAACTCCGCTTCGAATAGTCTGAAATGTCGTTTAGTATGGGTAAAATAATTCCTTGCACGGAAACAGAATTGCCACCGTGTTCCGCACGTACAATTCGTATGCCTACATATTTTCTGCGAGCGTTCCTCTTACACATATATATATATATGTATATATATATGGATTTCTGCAGCGATTGGTGGTGAAAAAAGTGAAGGGTTAAATCGTCGATATAAATGCGCACACACGGCTCTCGAAAGGAGAAGCTGTCGCCTTTAGTACAACGTTAGAGGGTCATTTCATCCTGCTTCAGCTACTCTATCGCGGTGAAAAGAAGACATTCCCCGACTCGTATCGAGTTTAGGTATACAGACCTATGGCCCTTGCTGACGGAGCTAAGAGCCTCCAGGGGTTCTCTCTATGTCTAACCATAAAACTCGATAACTCTCCTCAAGCCGAATAGAACAAGCGTTAAACATTTTCAATCGAGGAATTTATTTCCTTGTTAAAAATGAAATTACACGGCTGGTGTATTTAATATAAAGTAAATAAGTAAAATAATACGGTACTTTTCTCCTAAAGTATACCTGTAACCACGTATACTTGTCGTTTTATTTATTTTTTTATTTTTTTTTTATTTTACATTTGTTTTTTATTATTTATCGCAGACGCGAATGCTGGTACTGCGGTTACTTTAACGAGCCGAACTCTGAAAATATGTCTGCCTGTGACGGGTTTTTCTCAGTCCAACATTTTCGCAAATCCGATGACGACGAAAATAAGTCGTAATGCTGGAGTGGAGAGTAATAATTTTTACGGGGCTTCAAGATTTTTATGACGCAACTTTATTAGAATCTTTCTATTCGATAATGGATTACAGAAAAGAGGCAGTATTTCAATGTAACTGTCACGTGTTATTCGGACGAAAAATAAATGACAAATGAGGGGAAAATTTCGTTTTGCAATTAACGGACGATAATAAGAGATCTTAATTGGGTTCGAAGATATAAACGTATCGGAAGAAGTTGATTGGTTTTTTTTATTCTCGCGCAGAAAAGTCGTCAAAATACTCAGGGAATGTGAATATTATCTTATCACTGATAATTAAATCTGCGAAATTTCACTTATTATACGCTCGAACTTATACAAAGTGTATATGTATGTATATGAATACAATCGATAGTCGATTTAAGACGATCAGCGAAGAACCTGTTATCCGTCTCGGATGAGCGTCGCTGCTGCTCATCCTGAACCTATTTAGGTGAGATTTCAGCAGTTATATAAGTGTCGTCTTAGCAATCCTACCTCGAGGTGTTGATAAACGTTACGTGATTGTGTGTGCTGAGACTGGCAAGCCTGAGAAACGAGTTCGATGCGAAGCCTTTATTCGAATAAATTAAATTTTCACGTGCAGATGCGCAGTTAAACGGGAACAAATTCGTCGCTGTTACTACGTTTCATTTTTGTGGGAAAAACCGCCTGGATGTGATGAAAAATAATTTGCGAACCGGTGAAAAAGATTGATCGAGGAAACATTCGTTGAATTTTTTTATAATTATTATCGCTATTGTTATACCTTTGTTATCATCGGAGTCCGTGCGGACCGGCAAAGGCGAGGGGATGATGTAACGATATAATTAAATTACCCTAATTACACCCCAGCTGCAGACGTAACAGTGAGTTGTTAGTAGGTAACTACCTACAACGGCGAGTTTCTTTTTGTTGTTGAAATTCGTCTTCATCAAAACCCCGTAGGTTAATTCGGAACCCGCAGCCGCGTTTTCGCTATTTTCTGACATCGGTCGATGAATGTCCAAATAATTGATGATTAAGGGGAAATCGAATGCGGATATAATTAATTGAGTAAGCAATCCTTTGTAAGCGAATTTGGAAATTTAATTTACCGGAGAAAGACTTGTGTTTCATTTTTATTTAATAACTTACCGTCGACACGGTCGATCGACAAACTTCTGTTTATAGACGGAATTTTATATCTCTCCTGGATCACTCACGCAGGTAGGTCTGAATCTTTGTAACTACGCGCGTTTTTACCCCCAATTCGTACGTTTAGCTTCCGGCGTACTCGATGTAAAAAATATCATACAAAACTCGAATATCTCTGCGGATTAATAATATCTGACCCAATTTACCGTGAAATTGATTCGGCCCAATCATTTTAGTCTTCCGGCGATGTCCTACGATTCAAGTATTACGTACGTACGTACAGGTATATAGGAATACATAGGTATATAGTGTATATAGGAGATCACCAAGTATATATACATATATATATATTTATACATACACATAATGTAGAAAATCACTTAAAAAATTTAGTTAATTGGCTTGAGTAGTCCCGATTGGCCGAGGGTTGTTCCAAATTAACGAGTTAATGATAGATTCAATTGGCGTGGAATAATCCTTAATATATCCTAGTCGGGAAGAGGATTCGTGTCGTGAGTAAAAATCAATATTTATTTCAAGCAACTGTACAGGTTACGCGTTTGGTTACTAAGAAATATGTTACAATATATATATGCATATATGTATGTGGATAAACAACCAAGTTTTTACGTGAAAAACTGAACGGCAAAGAAATCGATTGAATAAAAAACGGATATTGTATATCAAGATTCGCGGCCAATAATGAATTTACCAAAAGTTGTCCCATCGCGAGATTTCTCTCTCTTCCTCTCTCTCTCTCTCTTTACTTTATTTTACTTTATCCACGTATCCCATTTCTGCGTATTTATATTTTTATTCACTTCTCCATTTTGATTTAATTTTGACCTTTATACCAGTTCTTTTATTGATATCTTGTTTTAATATTGTAACGTATATTTTTATTTATCTATTTATTTTTACGTTTCTGCATATTTATATTCATTCATTTTCATCTATTCACTAGTTAACCATAGTTTTGTTTTCTCTTTTCTCCTACTATCTTAGTTCAGCGTTAATTTTAATTTTGGTTTTCTTTCTTATTATTTAGCTTGTAAGTTATTCATTTTTTCTCGTGAGTCTCTCTCTCTCTCCCTCTCTTCGTTTTGCGCATCGTATCACATGTACGTCTGTGACAAAGTTAAATTGAAATCAAATTTGAGCCAATGACTAGCTGCTGCAGCATGTATAAGATATATTTTATATTTATATTCAAAACCGTCGGTGACTTATCGGGATGAAAATTACGATTTCTTAATTCTCTTTCTAAACCCTTATTGTAATTAATATTATTATATTGTACATACGTTTTCACGCTCTTTACGCGGCTTTTTGCAACGGTTATTTTCGCGTGCTTGCATACGCAATTACATGTAGACATCGTCGATGCACTTTTACCCCGCGAAGTAGCCGATTGTGCTTTCACCCTGTGTCAGCCGTTTTCTATGCCACTGGGTTCCGCCAAAGGCGTATCTGCAACAAAGGGGATCGCGGCTTGTTGTTCTTTTTAGCAATAAGATAAATAAAATAAAAACTTTTCTGCCCCGAATATAATCAAAGCACAGGTGCTATTTTGGTGGTGAAATTTGCATAGAACAGAAGAACCGACATCGCTGATACGCGATCCTTTCGCGATCGGGGAATAAAATGAAATCGCAATCGCATTGCGACGATGCGAATCGTATGTGGGACAGCTGCGTATGCATGGAAAGGGTAGACAGACGTACAATAAAGTCAACGATAACGTCGTCGCACAATATGAAACGGCAACTCTGTGCTTCATCTCTTCGAGAAATATATTAAAGTATACGTAAAAAAAAAAAAATTATGTCACACTGCATTTGCAATATCGGTCGGTTTTTCCGAGTTCACAAGTACAAGCCGTTGCTTCCAGTTTATCATCATGCATGTAGAGTTTTGTTGGAATATTATACTCGGGTATTCAATTTTTAAGATTCGTTGCAGGAGTGTATAATTATTTGGTACGGTTTAAAATTAAATATTATCCATATTCATACGAATATCAGAAACATTTTACCCTCAAACATCCAATCACGTATATATATATATATTCAATGCCCGTTCATGAAAAATCACCCCAATTAGATACAGTAATCAAAGATCAGAGAAATCGTGAAATTTTATGCCTTTGCGTGATGAAGTTTGTTCCAACCTCCGAGATTTTGTTACTTTGAAAAACAAAAACTTAAAACCACTATTCGGTCAACTTTTATCATATTCAACATGCGCAGGATACAGCTGACGATATATACACTGAAAAAAATTTCGATTGTTACAGTAACTAGAAGAACTGAGTAAAACAGGTATCGTTAAAAGAACTGTTCGAATATTGTTGGAATTACGAAAAACGAGGTACGCCTAACCGTACGATTAGCAGAATCATCGTAATCTTGATACCAGAATGCTTCGATAATTGTTAACAGCTCGTTATCACCGAGGCTGCAGCCGTATATAAGATGTCTTAGTCGATGGGCACGTGCTCTCGCAGGCGTAGTAGGTAAAGGCACGTGTACGGGAGACCGTAGATTTCCCCATACACTTGACAGAACCACGTGCAACGGCAGGTACGAATCGTACTTTTAGATCGGAGCAGGGGCGCTCCTGAAATCTACTTATATCGGGGCCTAGTCTCAATCTAATTATAAGTAATCGATAATTAATAAATTCAACAGCCTCGCTGACGGCTAGGCCAGCCAATTACTTTGGCTAATTACTCGGCGAGATCCGTGCGCGTATGAGGTGTAATATAACAGGCTGTTGGAAAACGATCCCTTACATTGCGGCGGCGGTGTTGAAGTACCGATTTTAAAAAGTTTATTTTTTAATTATAGAAATGAAACTTTGGCGAAACATCATAGTTTCGAATGGTCCGAAAACCGACGATTCAAAGTTCCGAAAGCGCGAGAACGAGAAAATTTAAAGATCTGAAACATTTCAATTCCGAATTATCGAAGATTTTCAGTTCCGTGAATTTCTGACTTGGTGAAATTTCACCACTTTGATCCTTCTCTATTTTTCATCATCGATATTTATACGTTCAGAATCCTGGTCACTCTGATTTTCGGTTTTTCTGATTTTTTGCACCCACTCGTTGAGTAAAATACGGTGTGCGAGTATGTTTTAACTTTTGAAATTTTACTCTGTCGGAATTTTACTTTTCGAAATTTTGCCCAATCGTACGTTGAATTTTCGGAATCTTGGATTTTGGAATTTTGAGCCGTCGGATTTCCGTCCGTTCAACGAATAGTTGTTTGGTAAAAGTTTGAATTCTTTCCTTCAAGTTTCGCCGCCAAATAATACAGAATTAGGCGCTTTCGGAACTTTAATCCCGCCCCATATTGTCAAAATCCGACAGGGTTGAAAAATGAACTAGAGTAAACGTGCACCGTGATAATCGAAGCCGGCAATGCAAGACAAATAGATAAAAATAGTAATTGTGTTACGTTGCCCAGAAATTTGGCTAAGGGAGTAACTTTTGTATTTATCAATATTTCTTCACAATGACTGGTGGAAAATTTAACGAAAAAATTACTGGGGCTTGGAATAACCAATGAAAGAATAAAGCACGCGATGTTACGTAAAAGGATTCGGCAGTTCCGAAGTCGCAGCTCGTTTACTTATCAATTAAAGATTGCAAAAGTAGGCCGACGTATATAATTGTACCTTCGTTACATCTATATACCTACATAAATGGTCGCGTGGGAAAACTTTTCGTCACGGATCATTGGCTTTCACGTAATTGCCAGCGGGAAAACGGCCGAAATTGTGATTTTACCGACCCTAAACGTTGACCCGTGTGAAACAGATACACGTGTGCGAAATTCGAGGCACGGCTAAATGATTGTTACGTTTTACCGGAAAAAAAAGAAGAGAGAAGTAAAAAAAAAAAAAAAAACAAACTAACGAGTCCGGCTTCGAGGGGACCAGAGCGAGTCCAGGACTTTGACAAATTGGGATCAAGCATGCTCGGTCACGCTTTTGTCATTTCATTGATCGGAGAATAAAAAGTACTGCATTTTTCACACTCGATTACAATTTTACGGAAGTAAAGATAATTGGCGGATTTAATTCCGCCGATAGGTTATATTTTCTTACAAAACGGGAATCACCGTCGTAAAAAAAAAAAAAAATGAGGAAATTTTAACAAATCGTGTTTCTCGTACCAAGGTGTTCGAATAACGAATGAAGGAATCGGTGAAAGAAATTTACATCGATTGTCTCAATGTTCGTGTAACAAGAGGCATCTTTTTGCTTACATAAGGAGTTGAATTCTGGATTAATGTATCGTTGATTACACTTTATTTTTCATTTTTTTTTTTCCTTTCTTTTCTATCCTTTTTTGAAAATCAATTACAACTCGACAGAATCCACGCGACCAATACTTCTTCTCGATTCCGAAATGTTCGAGCCAAGTTATCCGTGGCATTGTGCCTGTATCCTTGATCTGTATTGATATTAATGCGAGGTGTTTGCGAATTGCAATAATGGTGGAACTCGATTGCGGAGAGGGAATATTTTGACGCGTTAGAAATATGGTCGACGGAGCGTAAGCGATATACCGGAAATGTATAATACGTTTTCAGGTTCGCCCGTAGATCTTGGAAATAGCATTTCTACAAGATTGCGGAGAATAAAACCCGCGGAGCAGGAATGAGGCAGCTCTGAATTTACACCAGCGTCAGCGATTCGAGTTCCTTCGGCGTACGAAAAACGGGAACACATTTATCTGTATTGGATACAGCGACGCTTCGCCGACAATACATATGAGCACGATGTACCTGCAGCCCTTGTTTATTATTATTTTTTTATTTTTTTATTTATCCTTCTCCTATTCCCTTTACTTTTCCAATCTTTCGGATAATTTGAGACAATCCCCGATAATACCTTTCGCAATTTTATTACATGCACCCGTATTATATGAAAGGGCGATATTTCGCGCACATCACTCGCCGACTATTGAGGCTAATATAATGTATCGTAAACTATATATATATATATATATATACACACGCATACACGCGCGGGTCTTATTAATTTCCGACATTGCACACGTGAGATCAATGTTACACTCGTGTCTCGCCTCTGCCATACAAAAGAGCTTCGGTATCGTAATATATCAGCTTTCGGTGTGCTGTATAAGTTGCCTGTTGTGTATGTTTCGACGTTCATTTATCTTCTCGTTAAGCTTAACGAGAAAAGATTGTTATTTTATAAAGAACGAAGAATAAAAAAATAATATACACGTATACGTGTGTGTGTGTGTGTGTGTATCAAAATGAAAACAAGAGAAAATTTAGCACTGATTGCGCAAGAGAGATATTTATTATACGTGCACAGGGAGTAATAAATATTCGTTATAATTCGTTTAGTAAGAAGAACAAAGAAAATTAGCCCTAAATTTTTTAAAACTTTAAATAATCGTGTAACTGATTATATTTATTTATATACTGCAGCGGAATTCAACTTACGGCATAGCTGAAATTGTTATTGAATTTATATTCGTGTTTGGTTGAATTAATGAAATGTAAAACTTTTGGTAAATCACGCGAAGAAATTAGATATTGTTGGCAGAATTTATGCGTATAAGCGAGGTATTGACAGGTGATTTCACAAACCTGTATCGATATTTAGTGGGGATGGAGAAAAATTTGGCAATAAGCAAAAAAAGTAAATGATTAATATTACGGGGCGTTAATTTGCGAAAGTTAAGTTTCGTTAATGTTTGTACGGAGTGGATCTTGAAGAAAATAAAATAAAAATTCAATCACAGAGGTTGAAATTTATAGAAACTGTAACTTGTGAAAAGTTGAATATTACAGATTTGCGAAAACGTTGAATTTAAAATATATTAATCATGGAAATTTGAAGGAAGTCTATTGATGTAGAAAATCGAAGTCTAAACGGTAAAGAGTGAAGACCTCGAACGAGCAACATTGACGACCTAAATTTTAATTCCAATAAGCTTGACATCAAAGATCGGCATTTTATATACAAATAAAGAATATATTCTCACGATCCTGATCATTTTGCATAATCACCTCAGCGTTGGCCTTTTTAAATTTTGAATATTTGCATTTCTCTTTCGCGAAGTTGCAATTTTTTCAATATTATAAACGGTTTGATCAGAAAATACGAAGGTTAGCTTCTTGCCGATTCTTCTACCGAATTTCAATACACGATTACTTGCAAAATCACCTCGCTGTAAACAAGCACTCTCAGCCGAATAACTTTTCACGTCAAAACGACTATGTACCAGATTCTGAACTATCAGAGTGAGGAAAAACAAAATTAGTATAATCAAATATCCCCGCGGTACTTGAACAGAAAATTCGCACATTTTTAATAAGAAATTCCGTTGACATTGTTCCCCGCCTTTCAACCCGCCACTCAAATTTTTTTCCACTCTATTTCCGCGCACAACGTACTTATAAATCACCACCCAATCCAATTTAATCCAAACAGTTCAGTGAGCACTGAAACCGCTCGGTTCGGCAAACAATACGAACAGACGTGTGTGAAGCTACGTATTCGTACAAAGCATGCAACAACACGATCTGTATTATTTTTCCAATAATACAAGTCCACGCGAATCCGCGTAACGCGTCTAACGACGATCTTACATTAGAAAAACTTACTCCGCACGCAAGGGAAAATTTTAACCCACCCCGTACCACCCCCTTCCCCTTCAAAGGATACACGAGCCAGAAGCTTTCCTGCCAACTTCGTACCTCGTGTGTGGATGATACACGCGAAAACCCGTCCCAAGAATGTTCGGAATAATTCGGATGCAGAGAATGCAGAGGGATTATTGCTGCAGCGAAGATAATACCGTAGAATTCTATTCTACCGCTCACTGTATAATAATGGCTAACGTGCAGCGTTGGAATAGAAGATGCGCATTCGTCGACGGGCTGAACAACGTTTGGTATTGTCCGGTTACTTCTTTATTTTTATTTTATTTTTTTTTTCATATTCCTTCACTCGTTTCTTTCCTTTTCTCCTCTTCATCTTACTTCGCCCTCGACGATTCAGGTTTCGCGACGTCGAGGAAAGCTCGAGGTATACGAGTATAAGCGTTAAGCGTTCCCTCACGAGTCAACCGTCCGAAACAAGGTTACCACCTTGCTTTGGGGGGCGAGAGAGAAGGAGAGTGAGATAGAGAGAGAGAGAGATTTTCATCCCCCTAAAATATACTCCTTTATCGAGTAGGATCGCGAAGATGAGAGAGTGCGGCGGGGGCGGCGGAAAGATCGAGCCGGTTTTATGCTGCAGCGCTAAAATTTATCGCTATGGGAGTTCTTACGGTTTGGCGACTAAGAAATTACCTCGTACCCGTATTACAGATCGCGGTTTTATACAACCCACTTATACCTACGCACTTTCTTCTTATAACCATCCGCTCTATTCCGTTATATTATCCTGTCTCATTATTACTAATATTGCTATTGTCGTTATTGTATAAAAAGCCGGAAGGACGAGATTTCACGATCAATGCAATCGGAGATATTCATCACGTGGTTTTCTCACGTACTATATTGTATAGTAATGTTACTTATTCTGCAAATTGCGTAAACGGAAAGCACGAATTATACGGGCAGTTGATTCGTTTAGCTTCGTTCTCATTTCTATTTTCTCACATAACGATATATTGACACGTTTTTGACGGAACGGGGCATTTTTCAAAAGTCCGCTTGTGTTACGCGAATTGGACGCCGTCCAAAGTCCACGTTCAATTGAATTCCGACCGGTTGATGCCAAATTTGCATATTTACCCATACGTGCTGTAGGATCGAACTACATACACACGTTACAAATATATATGTACATTTATCTACGTGGTTTTTCGATACTGTTTCTTTTTTCTTTTTTTTTCATTGATCACGATTTTTGCATTTCAGTTCAAACAATCGACTGCGGATTATCCTCTCGATTCTTCTATTCTTGTTCGAATACCTCTAATTTCCATCGAATTATGCAAAACAAACGTTCATCCGAACAGCGCGTGATACGTTCGGAACCCTGTTATAATAAACTCGTGAGAAAAATGAGAAAAAGAAAAAAAAGAAAAAAAAAATTTCGCGATTCGTGTAAATTTTTCTCGAAAGATAAAATCGCAGATCGCAGATGTAGACGCTTGCATGCGGGGTAGCGCTTTTTTCCCCTCTTGTTTCAACACAATAATACCGCCTGCAGGCGAAAGCTAATAATGGCTCTGCCTGGCGGTGCTCGTTACGTGTGCACCTCGGTAATTGTTAATTACGAACGTTGGAGAAATTCGCTTGGAAATTAACCCGAATTGGGGGTGAAAAAGTGAAGGTTAAAATAGCGGGGCCGAGAAAAGATCGAAGGTTGAATATACGATGTAAACCAACGGTCGGGTAATTGAATGGCTTTACGTTATAAACTTTGATCGAAAATTGTGTAAATTCGGAGACAGATCGAGATAAATTTTTGGCGCGATTCAATTCGGGGTTTGGCGATGCGAACGCGACTCTCTAATAATTGTGTGTACGGTTGTAATGAAATCTAAACATCTTACCCGGTACGTTTCGTAGGCAGTCAACCCGAACCGAAGTTCCTTAGAGGAAAATTGAAAAATACTGTGAACGCCTGTACCTGTCCAAAAATTATCAAAAATAAAAAAAGAAAGAAAAAAAAAAAAACAACACGGAGATTAACTGCTCTAAGACTGTTTGAAAAATAAATTTTTGTACGACAGAATCGTGCGGTTGGATCTTGGGTGGGAAGAAATTTTTCGAATGTAATACGGTAGTGAAATACGGGCTTAAAGAGCGCTGAGCGTGAAAACGAGAATAAAGCCAAATGATATTCAACCTCTGTTCAAAGTTTCGCGTTCTTGTGCCCGACGTCCTGAATGCATCACGGAACGTTATTCAAATAGGAGGTATATGTAAACAGAGCTATCACGTGGTCGGTACAAATTCTACAACACTCGGATAGAATCGTGGAATAGAATCTAGCCCGCGGTATTCTTCGTCTGGAATTGTAAAACAGCTGGAATACGAGACGAAAGTATTCCGCCTGTCCTACCTTGGCCAAAAAATCTGGCCCCTTGTTAGCCGTTCTTTTCTTTACTTGCCAATTTTTCCTTTTTCCTTTATCCTTTTTCCTTTCGTTCGGCAACGTTTTTCATTCTTCTCTAGGACTCGACGCTCTTGTGCAAATTAACGCATTCAGGCAAGTTTTTCGATGCGATTCTTCATCCTTGCCGCAAACCAGAAGAGGGTGATATTCGAATTGGAATCTCGCATTTTTTATTTCAGATAACTCGACGGCAAATATTTCATAATTTTACAACGTTTTTGGTTTCCAATAAAAATGCAACAATGGCGGAACAAATCTTTACGAATGTTGTAAATTTCCGTCAATTAATATATTGGAACGGGTCCAAAAATTCGCATTGTTGAATGATTTTTTGAAGGGCTTGAGAAGCTTTTGCAAATATCTGCGAGACTATAAAATTTGATCTTGTAGTCGGTGGGAAAAAATTCAGTCTAGATCGTCTGGAACGATATGCGCCCGAAATATTTTTACATATTAGTCCGAAAAGTTTCTGAAAGCTTCGAAGGTTCGAAGTTTTCTTCAAAATATACGAACAATCGCAAACAGGCTCAGAGAATATCGTCGTATAATATTGAAGATACATGTATACGGAATCTGCAATTTTTTCGTACATTCTCGGTTGATTCCTTTGTAAACAATTGTTCAAAACTGTTCTAAAACCTTTGAAAGTAATAAATTATACAAGACGAGAAATGGATATTTCGATTTTTTGCTTTTCAAACACAGCACAGAAATCATTTCGATTATAAATTTGTCCATACCAATGTTATCAATTTTGAATAATTTCATGAAAGCTTTTTATCAGTCGTGACCAGCTTATACAATGAAGACGAAGAAGAGGAAGAAGGAAAAAGGATAAAAATTAAAAAATTACTCTATTCAGTAATTAATTATTATACTCGATCGTCCCGAAGTAATGTAGCTATGAATAATTGGGTGCGAGATCCGTTTAAAAGTCTATAAATTCTCTCCGCGGCACATTTTATAACCGCATTATACCGTTAATTCATTTTATTGAATTTTGTGGGAGAGAAAAATACGTGATTAAGCTAACGCGAGAAAGGAAAAAAAAAAAAAGAATTATACAGCACCGCTGTTTTCTTTCCGGCTGGTTATTTCCCCCGGTACGATAAGCGCTCCGTAATACTGAAATTCAGCCCCAACCGGGAGAGAATAATTGCAAGGAAGTTCGGAATCCTTAGGCGTTGACGAACGAGCTCGAGACACGCGATTTCCTTGAACTTAATTCCATCTGTTATTTGAAGCAACGATTGGTGCATACGGAGTCCACTTTGTACCCGAATTCAGCGATTAGTCGGAGATTTTAGCAATAATTTTATCCTCCTTTATTTCATACTAATCTATTTTTGAAAAGCCTCGCGTCGCTCGCAACGATTTTGTAATAACTGACCGCTGGTCGAGAGTATCGACCATCCGTTACGCGTACCAATACGTGTAAATAAAATTCGCACGAGTAGAATTTTCATTGTGAATTATTGACCCATACACCCATACCGCTTCAACTTAATCACCGGTCATTTAAGCTCTTCATTTAAATTTTACCCAGTATAAACTCTGTGCCCGCATAAATTCTCCCGTCCAATAATTAACTAGAAAAGATTGCAAAACCGCGTCCATGGCTTCGAATATGCTGTAAATTGCACAGTTAATCATCCGAACAATGCCTAATTTTGCGTTGAGGTGAAATGAAAAAAAAAAAAAAAAAAACACAGGAACAAATATTTGTTTCCTTCTAATTGCTGCTTACATATTACATGATGCAAATGCTGATACTGTTATATTCGAAAGCCGGAAATAGAAAATACTGGAACCATTATAGGCAAAAAGTCGACGCGTCATTTTTGAATATTTGAAAATATTTTCTACGGATTTATTCAAACACATTTTCTTTATCATGTCAGTATAATCCTATATTTGATTTCCAAAAATTGCACCGATATTACGATCAAGATATGACAGTACGGAATTGACTAAATGCTGGATACAAAAAGAAATTTGTTTCGAATAATTTGTAGAAAATAGTCATCTGATTAAAATGATCCGTTAATCGAATGAAATGAAGGATTGATATTCAAGCTCTTTATATGTATATTTTCAAATATCTTCCTAGCTCATACGAGTAAAATAATTTGATCAATACTCGATGCAAGTTTATAACTTCGTAATAAAATTCATAAATAGTTTCAGTAATTGGCCAACAAACCTTCTGAATAGATTTTCAAACAAATTTACATCACTTTGGTGAAAAACTGCACGAGCTGATGAAACTACGCGAATTCCGGAAGAGCGGCTTTTTGAAACTACACACAATTATTTTCCTGCAGAATGCATACCGATCATCGCCGGATATGAGCGGAGATTTTTGCGCTTGTGACATTTTTAGAAACGTTGTTAAAATTTGATTGCAATTAAAATCTGACGTACGTAGTCACCCTCGGTCTGAAGCTTCCTGCAGCAGGGGTTGACGGGACGTCCGACAAAAGGTAAAAAAAAAACAAAAAAAAAAAACAACAAAACGGAACGAACGTCGGTACAAACTTTGAAATGCAAGCCGAAATAGCGCGTTTTATCTGTCAACCAGTCACGTTTCGCCGTAATATTATCGTTATAATTGTCACTTCGAGCTTCGGAGTATGACCGTATTTACTAAAATTATAACCCGCGGTGGCGAACTTTTGTCGTTTATTTTTGACAGTTTATTTCTACTATTAAAAACGTGTCGGAAATATAGCCGTAAGCTTTCGATGTTTTCAAAGCCGCCGTCTGTTCGTTCGTGATAACGTTCGCTTTAAGGATTCAAGATTTCAAGCTGAAACTGAGTCGGACGTTTAAACTGTAGACAAAACAGTTATCCTTGTCTCTATGATCTCGTTGCAACATTAACTACGTAACCTGATACTCTCGGCAAAAAATTGGAGCGAAAAACCGACTGGCTCCATCCGTTGATGCTATAAATTTGACCCAGTTTCGTCGCCCGATTGTCGACGAAGAGAAATAACAACGTCACTTTTTGCTCGAACGAATTTGTATAATACGAACGGTGAAACGGCATAATTACGAAATCAAAACGCGTGATAACCGCGAACAGAGAATTCACAATCAGCTTTCAGAAATCTAATTTCAACGACGATGTTCCTCCGAGTCACTATTCGATTCCGGAACGCAAAAGTGAAGAGGAAAAAATATCCGTCGAACAATTGTTTTTATCAGTTATTTCCGCATCTCAGTCATTTTATTCGTCATTTGTCGTCGCAGCTCGCGTAATCGATCGCGACAAAGTCGGGTATGAACTTGATAACAGAAACAAGGGGAAAATGAGAGAACCAAAAATCACAAAAATGGCAGACAAAGGATTCGAACAAACGTTGTATAAGAAACCCGTCATATTCATTATCCGGGACTTTTCTCGGCGCGATTTTTATCCTGATCTTAAAAAGCTCGGAATCTCTCTTCCTGAAAAGACATTCGCAATCTCGGTAACAGGTGGCAGTTTCCGGTTCTGCAACGGGCCGACCTCACGCCGAGTGAATCTTCCTTCGGGATTGGCTTCGCGACCCGATCCTGAAGGACCAACGGTCCCGAGTGTAATAAAGTCAGGGACGTGCAGCACCTATCTCTATTCCCCTCAATTTGTCGGGATGGAAAAATGGGTGTGGTATAAATCCTGAAGTGCGGTACAACCGAGCGCGAAAACCGCGCAAAGATGTTGTCCGATCGAATCAATGGAAAACTTATTTACCGGGATTTGATCAACCGTGGAACGTGCCGTTCCATAGGACGAGTATATTTCAGAGATAATCTCTCCTGACGTTTAATGGAGCCGGGCAAGAAAAACCAATAGAGCAAATTGCGGGGACGTCGCTAAATAACGATCGGCTCGAAGCTGTACAAACGATACAACGATCGGTCGATCTGTGCTCGGATGTTTTTTAACAGCTAGAAAATTACCTGTAAATCTAACGGAGGGTAAAAAGCTATTCCACGTCTGTTTCAAAAACCGAAAATAAAACGATGCGGTTTTAAATTTGCTGCGGGGATTGAAACAAATCCGACCGCAGCTGACATCGATACACTTTCTTCTCCGTTTCACCCAATTTATTTTACGCGAAAGTTTTCGGCTGTCGGTCACCGACAGTTTCAACAAACGAGAGCGTTTGGATCTATCGATCATCGATGTTTCACGACGGATGGATGAAGCGGCAACGAAACGCAACCAAAGGCGTTTTTCACCCGGACCTCGGGTTCGAACTGTGTCGAACGACTAGAGGGGTACAAAAGGTTTCGAAAATATCTTTTCCCACTTCGCAGCTCGGAGTAAACGCACGTCGGCGCCTTTGATCTGAATCGGATTAAAATTGACGCTCCGGGGGAAAAGTCGAGTCGATTTCATCGCGAGAAGAGCCCTTTAAGGGGGTGAAAATGTGAAAATGAAAAGGACGGGGCGAAGGGGCGACGAGGAAGGAATTGCCTAGACTCGGGAAACAAAATATATTCACCGTATTCCGTTTCCCGGCACTCGCGTCTACTCCGAGTCGCGTTACATCCCGATGCATGCATCAATCCATCAAGATGCGAGAAGCTCTCTTGTACCGTCCCCTTATTTATGCATTGCGTCTAGTGCATCGCGCGTTATTGGCGAACTGAGGAGCTCGCCTTCTCTCGACTGCTTTCAAACGTTTCTTCGATATCGCATCGCGATGCATCAACCTCCTCTCGCGCGAGACGAGTGCTTCCACTTTCCGTATCGAATCATGCAATGGGCACTCCGAAGTGCAGGCATTTCCAGAATATGACGTATTCAACTATTCCTGAATCATTTTGCAGCTGGAAGTGTAACCGGTGTTTGTGTCACTTCGAAGGGTGGTAGGTATGTCGAAACGGACTGGTTCAAACTTTGAACCCAGTCTTAAGGAAGCTTTAAAGGCGTTACGCAGCTAGTCAAAATTCGGTTGCTTTGCGTGTCTGACTAGCGTATTTGGTTTTTCAGAGTTTGACAACGTCGCGTCGCGTTATTGCGAAAGCTTTGCATATTCGCTCCGTACACTTCCAAGATCTGTCATGCGTAAAATTCATTTTTTTATTTCTAACCGAAAAGTAACTCCGATACAGTAATTTCATGTTTTACGCGCGCGTTTCGCTCTTGCCACGTCGCAACGTGTTTATGGCCTGCGCAACTGGATACAACCTCGGACATGTGCGTGCATTTTTTTAAATAATTTTATTCAACATCATGGAAGTGGTGAATAACTCTGAAATATCTTTATCAATTATTGTCGGACTTGCTTCTGCTGCGAAAAAAAATTTCAACGAAATTTCAGCGTCACTTCGTTAGAAATTTAATTGATAACTTCAATTCTCGTCCACTCTTCCATAAGAATACGTGCAAAATGAGCAAAGACATATTTGCATAAATTTCAACAACAATCACGCGAATCGATACAAAATTTTAATCTGATGATTGAATAACGTAAATCTATTGAATTGACAAATTTGATCGAAGACTGAATTTTAATTCTCGTATGGTTAGAACTGTTGAATAAAAGTGTCAACGACACAATCATAAAGGCCAAAACAGATTCACATACACATTCACTCTCGCATACAGACAACACATTTGCACGGAACATATACACAAGGTATACAATGTTTACCTTCTTCTTGATACTTACCTCTTGTGTATGAAAAGTTAGTCGTTACAGAATAAACGTACAAGACAGACGTACAGAATTTCTCTCACAGTATATATAAACTGTTCTCTAATTTATTTAACCATTTTCTCTCCGAATAAAGTAATTCAGGCAACTGCAGATAATTTGCAACAAGAACTCCTTTAATTTGTGACATGTGCAGGATCTTCGCGAGGTGACGGAACTTCGAATATGAGACATTCGTTGCAATAGCACCCATAACATTGGTAAACAAAAATTCACTTTTTGTGCGTAACGTGAAAACTTTTAACCGATTACGTTAGAAACAAGGTTAAGTATAATAGAATTGATATTAGAATACTTTTGATACGAACAGTTTTCCTGCAATATGATTTTTTTTTTTTTGCGTTTTTGCAAAAATACAATATTTGTGAAAAAAAGTGAAAGTGAAAAAAAGGTTATTTACTGCAACTAATCAACCGGTACTTATAGTAAATACCAAAACACCCTGAATCCAAAAAGGTAAGTCGTAACGATAAACGTGCAATTTTACCAGTGACAGCTCTAACACGAAAACTAGATCAGATCGAATGAAAATAAATATGACCTTATAAAGAGGGTAGATGCTTAAAAATTAGTAGGCACCTTTCCTTTTACAAATTTTTGTTATCCAGTGTAATCGCACTATCTCAAGCTAAGTACCGACTTTGAGCAAACACGTGATCTTATCTCTGTCGTGGGCAAAAAGTGACACTCCACTCTCGTCACTCGAATATTGCGAACCGACTCGCGACGAAAAGTTTCTTCCTTATACCAGTAACAAGCCCATCTCTCCTCCATGCTTCAGAGTTCCGAGGCTAATGAGACTTGAGACATAGACCCTATATATATACCGCATAACGTCGGAGACGCGTATGTGTGTTCGGAACTTGGAGTATTCCGGAGTCCGAAGTCGTTCGGAGTGCTTCCGTCTATACCTGTACATATCGTCCTGGGTATATAAGCAGTGGATAAACAATCGGGTAACAAGCTACGTGCCCCAGCTAGGTTGTCCAGAGATCCGCAGGAGCTGTGGAATCGGCGACTTTCGCTGCCCGAGATGTCTTCGTCGAGCACTGGAACCGTTCACGTAGTTCATCCTAAGCCGGTGATTTCCTCTTGAACTTCCCATCTCATTGTCATATTCGCGTTTAGGTTCGCTTCCTTCGTGAAGATAAATTTACGCGGTTCACATGCGTGCACTGGGAAAAGATTTCATTTGTTACAGTAAGTAGAAAAATTGAGTAAAACAGGTATCGTTAAAAAAAATGAAAATACTCAAGGACCGAGCGGTAACCGGGAGTAAAAATTTCTCTCGGTGTATCAACGTATTTACGTGTCTGTGTAACGATGGCATAAATTGCACATTATATAAACATAACGCTGTTTTATTAACTTGCAATGAAATGGAGCGCGGAGATAATGGTGTTTCTTGTAATTTTAATCCACGAAATTTACAACCTTTGGCGCGGGGGCGATATTTATGGTAGTAACCGAAAGGGCCGTTCTTCTCATCATCTCCTTTAGTGTTTATAAGGCACTGCCAGCTACCAAGCGTTACCGAGACTGAGGCTCTTTATTTCCATCTCCGTTTTTTACGAGCCTGCGATTATTCGCTTAAGGGGGTATGCTAAAGAAGGTATTTTTGAAGCAATCCCCCATCTCGAGGGGCCCTTATAACGACCCGCTTTTATTACGTCATTTTACTCCCACGCGTAGCACAGTCATGTCGACGAAGCAAGGACGTGTGACGCGGATAATGCCTGAGATGGTCGAATGGCGGAAAGGGATAGCAGAATTTTTGACGCATCAAACGTACAGATTCGTCATCAAGGTCCGCGTGAAAGTCGCGGATACGTTCGTTGAAACCAATTACAAGCGGATACCAACTTAAAAACGATTATACGGAACAGAGTCCGCGTTATTAAAAATTTTTTACCCCGGTTTTTTTCAAAGTTAAATACTTCTGGCGAACGAGTGCCTTACTTCTAAAGAATTAAAGATCAAAGCTTTCAAACTCGAGAGTTGGTTGAGCCGAAATTTTTTTTATACCTATACACGTAGACGACACCAATTGCTCCTAAACGAAGTGCGAGAAGCGAGTGTCTCGGAAATGCTGACTTTCACCCCTGTTTGCGGTCGAAGAGACTATACGTACGGTGAATTGGCGTAACGAGATTTCCTTCCACAAAGAAAATTCCTTTTAGATACTCCGCGCGGTTTTTATACCTCACGTATAAAATGTACCACACTGAGAAAAATTTCATTTGTTACAGTAACTAGAAAAATTCAGTAAGACATGTATCGTTAGGAAAACTGTTTAAATATTGTTTGGAGTTACGGAAAACGAGGTACGCCTAACCATTTTGCGCTATCGTCGATCCTTTTTTGCTAATTGCGACGCAAAATCAGTTTCTGAGGTTTACTCTACTTTTTTTTATTCAAACGAGGCTTTAACGTCAATTTATCGTTGCACGAGCGTTAAATTTTCGCAACAGTTGCAAGAAAATCTAGCAAGAGATTGTGGTAAAAAATGAAAATAGTTGAGCACTGAGCGGTAACCGGAAATAAAAATTTCTCTCAGTGCAGCTTTTAGTACTGCGACGGTATCGGAAGACGCGCGTATCGAAAGCTCCTCCAGTCGTCCCACCTTATCACCCTACCTACAAGTTCCGGCGTTCCCCCATAACGTGGGAGTATTTAAGGATTGCTTGAAAATTCAGAGAGCACAAGTTGATTGTATCAATTTGTCGAGCACTTAACGACGGGAAGGGGGGGGGGGGGGGGGGGGGGGAAATTAAGTTTAAGCGAACCAGCTTTCCTCCGTTGCAGATCTGTGTCTATGTACCCGTACACACCTGTAATATTCGGGGAAAATTGTGCACACGTGACCGTTGCACGCGAAAGTCGAGTCGCACACACGCGTCTTTTGACAAAAGCTCGGCCATTACACGAAACGCGAAGCAATGTGGCGGGAGAGCTTTTGTTTTTCATTTTCTAAATGGACTCCCACGGTCTGAAAGGAGAATTGTCGTGGTCGTTGCGTCGCCATTTGGGAAAGCGCGAATGGACAAAAAGCAGGACTGCAATTATCGTGCTTTATCTACTCGAGAATGCGTTGCGACTTTGTTAATGACCACCGCCACCACGGTTATGGGATCAGACGTCACGGAACTCCGCATAAAGGTGAGGGGGGGGAATGTTGTTATTTCATTACTTCGGATCATCACGTGGTTGAACACTGACGAGAGTCACTGGCAAAGTCTTGACTTGAGTTATCGAAAACGGGGATCGAAAGACAAAAGAGGAAATTAAAGCAGCGAAAACAGGAAAAAGTCTTCGGCTTCACCGAATATACCCATCATCGTCCCTTCCGCTGCTTTCTCCTTTCACCTTATCAACGGACGTCAAAATACTGAAGCTGTTTGTTATTTACCACCGCAAGACGCGAGGTACGGTAAATACGAGAGAAAAAAAAATTTAAATGAGAGAAACGATGTAATCAAGTCTCAAGAAGCGAGATTAAACTTGACGCAGGTGATTCGAGTCGGTCTATAAAGGACTAAAGTACGTTTCCTGCACAATCTTCTTCTTCTTCTTCTTCTTCTTCCTCTTGTTTATACCTTACATAGACCAGAGCGTCGTATAATGTAGAGTGAAAAAAAGGACGACGCGGGATAAAGGAAGCGAGATGGCCTTTCTGCCTGGAACCGATGCATCGGGGGAAGGGTTTCATTTCGTTCAAGTGAATCCTAGGTACACGTCGTGCCGTGGATAGAAGGACGATAGAAGGACTCTGTAAACATTATCGGTGTAAGCCGCTTGAGGTTAGTGCATGTATCGCAAGTGCCTGTGTACACCCATATAAAGTGACTTTTTCGTTATTTTTGTTACTCGCGTATTCCATGGACTTTAGTCAAACACCGCATCCACCCCCGCGACCTTTGGTACACACTCGATAAACGGATACGGTGCATGTATATACATATATATATATATATACGTGTGTGCGATGGAAAATTGTGTTCTGCCGGTTGGGAAAAGTTTCCAGAGTGGAATTTAAAATCTGTTTCTTAGGTACCGAGAGTCCTGTTAAAATTACAATATTTCCTGATGAAAATTCTTTCCTAAAAATTCTGCAAAGAATTTTTCACAATTTTTACGCGTCCTGTGGCATCTAAATTCAGATTCTTCACCCTGATTGTTTATTCTTTGTAACAATATCTTCTTTTTTCGTATCAGTTGATTTCGTCAAAGCTGGTCCTCCCGCGTTGTTCCGTAAAAAAGAAATTAAAAAATAATCTATCCTCAGCGAATATCTGTCGAAATTTTGTGAGATAACTCGACGAATCGTTGGACTGTTTTTCTTTGAGGTAATGAGCCGGGGATTGCGGATGAAACGCGATAAATTTGCATGAAAATCGTGAGGGGTTCGCAAACAGATTTGAGCGTTGAATCGTTTTCGCGTTATTTGGTTGAAATTACCCGAAATATAGAAGAGGGAAATGGAATCAGGATACAACGTGGTCTGGATTGTCTGGAGTGAAAAGGAGGGGGATGTTACGCGTATGTATAAGGAAAGAGGGAGCTTTGCATACACGACCGGGAGAGAAGCTGCCTGTCACGCGGTGCTTTCGACCTTGCTTACCGACCCGAATTCTCGCGGGCCAAAAGCCGTGGCTCCGATCAAAGGCCACGAGACATTTGTTAAGCAAATTTCACCCCCGCCGACTCGCGGCAGAGCCGGAATCAATTTTGGCGATCCTCCCCAAATGCTCAGCTTTCCTTCCCATCCCGTTGCGGATCGATCGGCCCCTTAAAATAATATCCGCATCCGAAATTCAAAATATCATATCGTCGGCTGTACGTCGATGATAATAAGACGGGGACAAATTGACGGACAAATTACCTAATAAAGTTTCACTATAAATTAAGGGTATCGCGCGAAGTTGTGAATTATAATTTCAAATCCGAATGAAACAAGATATGGAAAACACGGCTGCAGGAGGAAATACGAAGTGTGCAACCACACGACGCGACGCGGTAAGGATGTCCGTTAAAAGTTGGTGAGCTGTTTGCATTCACAGCGTCGTCGGGTGAATATAATATTGTTTTATTGCCCGAGCGAACGTTGACCCTTTATTTATGATTTCTTTTTTTTTCTCCCCTTTGTTTTCTTATTTACTTTATAATCTGTGCTTGGTTTGTGTTGTTGTTGTTGTTGTTCTGGTTGTATTTTTGCTCTCGCTGTTTAAGCTACTCTATAAATTAAGTTCTCTTTTTTTATCCCGCGTACGCCCGGGTCCGCTTCCACCGTTAAATAAGGCAATATTTCAACCGCAGGGTGCGGATCTATGTGTACCGAACCTTGTATCTCGGTATGCGGTACACCGGTGTATTATACTAATATGTACATAAATATACTCGGACGCCAGTTTTCTCATTCGAGTCGAGCTAAGAGCTTGTGAACAATTTATACGTTATTAAGGGATCGAAAGTTTCCGGACGAAAGGAAATTTAAAGAAAACTCGCACATCGAGAGATAAAAACAGATTTCTCATTGTACAATACACAATACGCAATATGCATTCATTTTTATTTTATTTTTTTGTTGTAATAATATAACACGTACTCAGAGGAAGATTTCTCTGAGGTTGTAAACATTTTTTTGTTATACCTGCAGGGGTACGAATGATATTTTCTTGATGTTTATATTCGAAAAAACGAAAAAAGTTGGCAACAATTTGGTAAAAAAATTTTTATCGTGATTTAAACGTAGACACTAGGTACGAGAAACTGATACGAGAAACTAATTTGGTTTATAACCGTATGAAAAAAACTGTAAAATTTCAACCGGTAAATTAAGGCGACTGATTTTGCGTAAAAATTCGCAAATACCTTGTTTGAAAGTTGAAAAGTTGTGATTCGGTTCACTGAAATGATCTCTGGCAGTCGGTTTAATTTAGTTACAAGTGTATAGTTATCTCGCCGAATATCGAAGTATCGTTGCTGTGGTAAAAATAAACCAAAGTTTTCAAAGTTTAATAACGATGTTCTTCCCTCGCGAGGTGAAAGAAATGAGACAAACCGAAAGCATGAAATGTTGTTTACGTAAACCATAATCGAAAGTATCACGAATTTCCGTACGATCGGTGACTCCGTATTGCCCGGCGCATGATTGCAGTCGCGTTGCGATAATGGTGAATAATGAATACCGCAGAGAGTGCCTTTCCGTGCAGCATATATGTTGCGTAAAGCACCGTGTAATCGGGGAGGCTTACCTTGCCCTCCTCCGGAATGGGAATAGAAGGAGGCAGAGTCTGGCGAAAACGCGGGAAAAGGTATCAGCCGGATAGCGAAGGGGTTTTGAACGTGGAACAGGGGTTACCAACGCACGAGAGTCAAATCTTGAATTATATATTGTTTGGCGAAAGCTCCTAAGCGCCTTACAACTTCCAGCCAGTGTAGAAGCACACCGGTTCCCTCGACAACGCGAAAACACTTCGCGCACGCTCGCCGATCTCTCTCCTCTCCTCTCCTCTCCACTCCTTGTTCCCGGCGGCAGCCTCTGAAGTATCTTTGCAGTGCCCGGCGTACCCCTGTTTATTCATAAATGCATGCCATTCTCGTATACGGGGAAAGATACGACCCGTTGTAGGTATATCCTGCCTACGGCAAGAGATCGGGCACTTTAGATTAATTTTTATTGCGAGTTTGTCGAATGGTGCCGTTTCGTTATAATAATGCCGCAGGGACTCCCTCAGCTCGTACATTTGGCATGAAGTACCACGTCCCGGGAACGATTATACAAACTGTAAACATGTCAAGGTAGAACGTTTATTTAAATCTCGATTTTTTTTTTTTTTTTTTTATTTCCATTACTTATTTTTACAGACAAATGCATACGGTGTGGAAAACTGTTGCTAAACACTTGCGCTCACATCCTGATATATCGAAATTTACAACCTTTACGGGGCAAAAACTATGCCCGTTCTTATTTTTCGATTTAAAAAAAAGATGACGAGCAATAGCAAACACAGGACAATACAGAAACGTTTATTTTTATCGTTATATTTTGACTTTCAAAATTCCTGGATGTAATTCGAATTATTATTATGTATTCGTATCGCACGATAAATAAGTTTCAAATCATATCACATCAGCAATTACGAATTCGGAGTAAAGGCCAAAAAGTGGTGCAAGGTAAGCGAAATTTCTAACTCCTAAGATTCAAAATCTCCTGCACTTTTTTCTGTATGCATAAGAAAATAATAAGAAAATAAAATAAAAATGCGATACGTATTGGCTAGCATCGTCTGCCTTCACTGCAAAAGGGTGTCCACGTTTAACGAAACGCCAAAACATATTTATAATAATAAATAACAATATGAACCAAAACGATTGTTCCTTGCTGAGTATAGTTTAAATATCATGGAACACAGCCTCGTTCAAATTCAGTCTCGAAATCGAGGCCTGAAAAGTAGCAAGGTGACAGCGCTTGCTGTCCGCCATCTTTGTTTTGGTTACGCCGTGAAGATGACCGTCAATCGCGTCATTGCCAGTCGAGACTTGTTCTAGTGCGGATCTGATCGGTGGTTTACAGGCTGTATCGGTCAGAAGTAAACAGTTATTCCAATGTCAATGCAGGTCGAAAATACTCGGCTGGGTATAATCGCTCAGCACGGCATCGATTTCTATTTGCAAGTTGAGCATGCAACGTGTTTGAATGTATCGTAAACGTCACACGACGCCGATCGCATTCCGCGTAAAATAATAATCGTCTCCACAACACAGAATGGCGTTAAACGTACATCGATCGAATGAAAACTGAAAGTGCGACAGAAGTAAACAGAAATCGTGCTCAGCGGTCGCGGTCGGGCGAGTTTTGTTGCGCTCGTCGTCGGTCTAAACTGTATGAAATTTTTCGTTGCCGGTGTTTCGATCGTTGCGCCGAGCTGCAGCATGCAACCGATGATCAATCGCACGAAAGGAAACATAACTCCGATAAAGGTAGACGCTCTTCATTTGTTCCAAACTCACCCGGGTTTCAGTATCGAAATCGGTTTAGCGACGCGATTCTAGAATATTCGCACCGCGTCGTTCGGTCAGCGAGTGTCGAATCTCAGTTCACTTCAGACCGCGACCGGTTGAGGATCTCTGATCCGTTTCCTCGTTTGCTGTGAAACTAATTTCGCAGAATAATCGAAGTACGTGTTACGATAATTGCAGTGGCAGTGTTTGTGAAGCGAAGCGAAGTGAAGTGAAGTGAAGTGAAGTGAAGTGCAGCAGATGGATCTCTCTGGAATTTCCGATCTTTTTCAAGTGCATCACTTCACGTGTCAGCGTGCTCCTCGTCTTTCGAGCCTCAATCGACTTGGTAAGTACGATTTCTGCTCGATGGAGAATTTATATGACTAAAAAAGTTATTCCCGCATGCGTGTCCGTATGTGTTGAATTTCTCGTTCTCTATGATGAAAATGACACCGAGTCTGCAGCTTTACTGATGAGAATTCAGTATTTTTTTCATGAATTGTGCAACTGAACCAGGTTTACCCATCCCACCAAAGAAACTATGCCGATTTTGAAAATTTGACAACACTGTACACCTGAAATTGAACATGCGCACATTTTTTTGTTTTGCTAATGGTACGGGCTTACAAACTCCGTGGCGAGAATTTATATACACGTCAGTTCAATGGCGATTTGTCAAATTTCATACAGATACCGATACAGATTTCGGTGCTGAATGAATCAACATTGAGCTCAAGATTAGTTGAACGGTGATATCGTCAATTTAAAATAACCGACGACGAATATCGAGAGCAACAATTTCACTGCGTGAAACGAAATTGTGACTTGCTTAGTTTTCTTAGAGAACTTAGATTGCTTAGCTTCGCGTGATTTATTGAGAGTGTCAAGGACTCGACAGGAAAGTCCTGACGCCAGGCTGCGTTGCTTGATCATCCGGCAACAAGAGAAGCGACTCGAGGAAATTGGCTGTCTATTGTCCGCAATGTTAGTGAGTCGTTGGGAAAAAAAATTTGAGTTTCTTTCGTATCATCCTGCCATCGTCATCGCGCGCTGTCTCTCATCGAATCGTTCGTATCAATCAACTCGTTTCCGTTCACCCGCTTTAAATTATTATTAAAGACTCCGATGAACCGTCGATGAGCAAATCACAGTCCCGTTTCATCGGATTATTGCTTCGGTGAATATTCGATATTTCACCAGTAATGATAATAATACATCACGATTCAACTTTTACTCGCGTTTCATGTTGAACCATTCAATTGCGAAATAAAAATTATTTTCCGTGAAAGTCAAAGAAGCTTTTCAAAAAATGGCGTAACGATGAATGCGAGGATTTCGATTTGATGCGAATATTGTTCCGCGTACTTGAAATTGCATCACGTAACATTCGTAACTACAGAAAATTATATCCAATTTTTGAGAGCACTAAGAATTTTGTGGAAAGAGAAGGATAGGGTGAAATTGTTGTAATATCTACCCTTAGAATCGATGCGCAGACCATGTTATCTCAATTATTATGTACTAGAATTAATGGTGGTAAAGAAAAATATTGCAAGAATCTCGTGTGATCACAAAATTGTACGATTAAATCAAAAAAATTTGTTTCAGTCTTATATGTTTAGATTTTGTTTTTATTTCCCAACACAATGGCTGATTCATTCATCTATTTTCATTCGACAGTTTGAATACAACGTACTGTAAATTGAAATGCTGTTTAACATTGACTTTGAAGATTTTTATCCGTCGTTATTCGATTATCCAAGAGCAGTATTTAGAGAAAAGAATTAATGGATGAATTAAAAAAATATCCAAGTTGGCGTGTGTTTCAAGAGTTTGCAAACTGCTGCTGGCATCTTGGAGAAATTTGTATATGATACGAGTGACGCTCTCTCACATGACATAAAGGGTGGTGGATTTGAATTTGCCAGTTAGCGTGAAAGCAGTTTCGAGAAAAAAAAATATATCTATATCCGCCCGAAAGTTACGAGAACAGTAAATTTACTTACAGGGTTGGTAACTATGAGCGCTATTGAATAGGTATCAGCTATATTCTGGTATTTATGTACCTGCGTTAACGGGTTTCGAGAAGATATCGAGCTTACCGTGAATATGTAGTAGAAATTCTGAGTTATCGCCCTGACCAGGCGTTACTTTTGTTATATTACGTTATTTATGATCCTTGAAAAAGAACGAGATAGAAGAAATTGTCTGTACCCGAAATTTTCATCCCGGAAGAAATATGCCTCATAATACATATATGGCATTCTCTTTCATTTCTGTATTCACGAATCATGACCCGAATACGAAGAGAAGAGCCTTTCTGGCGTTATAAATTATGAACACATCGCGAGAGAAGAAACAAACGATATTGAAATTTTCTCGACGTCTAAAGGTTCTCGAAATTGTGACAACCGTTGAGAGTTACGAAGAAACTGTCTGCCAGGCTTCGTCGCGATACTCAAAATCTTACACGATTTAATAACATGTCCTGAAAATACCTGACGGTGAAAAAACAAATCCGACGAAGGTGGATTTTCATTCTTTCTTTCATTTCATTTCATATAATTTCAATTTTAATTAACAGATATCCCGGCGATCAGATTTCCGGCTTATTGTTGAATTAATCCGATCCTCTCGGCTCGTGAGAAGCCTTAAATGTTACATCTGTGGGTAAAATAACGAATCGGATTCGACCGCCAAGCGTGCAAAGTTTCGATTTTCGCGCATTTTAATAGCCTTAGAAACTTGGGGGGAAGAAGATGTCGAAACTATTATTCACTCCCATACAATTTGACAATAATCAAAAAAGGATTTAAAACGCAATCGAGAACGAGAAGCGAACTTTCCTTCCTGCCTCGATTCACGCTCTCTGATTAACCGTGCTGTGTCGATAATTAACGAGTAACGCTGCTCCAATTAACGCTCTAATTGCACCCCTAGCAACCATTAGAAATTACTGTCCTGGCCTAGCTTCTATTATCACTGATTGCCGGAATTCTTATAGTATAGTTATGTACAAGCGAAATCTGTGAATCCGTAAGATGGTATAGATCACGAGGTTGAAGTCAGTGTAACGTGATCATTGAACGATGAACACGGAAATGGAAATGACCGTCTTCAAATTTTAGAATAACTTTGAAGGTGTTTGCTTTCCTAAACAAGAAGAAACGATCAATTTTACTTTTTACCAGTAAACGTGTTTATTACTGAATTTCGACAAATCACAATCGCATGATTGTCAATTAATTATTTTTTCCCAAATACGTAAGCATCATTGAATCATCAACGTTCCGAACTTTGCTCATTGCCAGATCCGTTGGCAATTTTTTCTGTGATCTATGCAGTTTATTTTATACATTTTCTCTTTTGTACCGCATGCGAATTCAATTTGTTCATAATTGTTTTACGCGAACGATAACGAGACACATCTATGTACGTGTTCGTACGTATATAAAGTACGTATGTGACGCAGCATGGACAGGAAGAGGGAAAACTGCACAGCGCGTGTAACACTGGCTGGCAGCAGGGTGCAATTCGTTTTCGTCTTCTTGTGCAAACACGAAACTCGGACTTTCCGCTCCGACCGCAGCCGCCGCGTCCGCGTAATGAACTGACCTTTTGCGATAAACCGGACCTTTCATTTTGTTTCCGGTAGGAGAAATAAAGAAATTACTACAGCAGAAGTGGAAAACAAAAAGAAAAGGGAGAACAATTTTTTTTTCCCCCAAGTCGAGCTGCAGAGAGAGATTCGTTTAATTTCGTCATGTGGCTTTTTTCACCGTTGGCAAACTTTTGCGGACGCATCGTACAAATTAGTAAAAAACTTACATTGAGCGGAAATCTCTGTGGAATATATTATCAAAGCAAGCGGCAGGGTTTGAATTCCGGATTTGAAAAGTTCCGAAAGCACCAAATTCCAAGATTTTCAGTTCTGTGAATATCTGGCTTGGTGAAGTTATTCCACATTTTAATGGTTTTTTGTTTTTGAGTTTCGTTATTTTTACGTTCGGAATCCTGGTGATTCCGATTTTCGGTTTTTCTGATTTTTTACACCCGCTCGTCGAGTAAACTTTGAGCCGTCTGGTTTCCGAACATTTGAAACTTTGTTGTTTCTTCAAAGTTCGACGCCTTCAGTTCGAGTTTCGCCGCCAAATAATTCGGAATTAAGCGCTGTTGGAACTTTTCAAATTCACAACTTCATCCCCGCTCCCAAAGCAAGTCTTGAGGCTTCTGATTTTGATTTTTTTTTTAAAGTTAATTCGTACGTTTTAAATTACTTTATTTTCTTTGCCTACACCGGCTCGTTTCAATTTAATATCATTCGCTTGACTCGACGGTCGCAGCTTTTGAAGCTTAATTGTTTCAGCATTTTTTCGTTTAGACATTTCTGACGAGAGAAAATCCTCGGCTTTTACATGTAACCTAGAATACCCGTATAATGCCATTTTAGGGAGATTTTAGTTAACCAACCACCTAATGCAAAGTCCGAGTCGAGTTTCTCGCTGTGTATAACACGCGTTTAGAATTTCACCGCATAAATCTACAACAGAAACCGCACAATGGTGTCGGTCTTACCGCAACGAAACCCCAACAATGAGTTTGATCATTTATTATTTACGCAATCTAGCGGGTTGTGAATGGAATTAGTGGCAAATTGAACTGCATGCTCATGGCGAACTAAACAATTGTGTACAACAACCCCGCTGTTTAAATTTGAACAAATTAATGTAACTCGCGGACTTCGACTGTTTTTCCACATCGCACAGGTATAATTAGTGATACAGATTTACGGTGGAATAATCAATACGGGAAATTCAAATAACGAAAAGGACGGCGCTTTGTTCCAAGCTAGAAAAAATTTATAACACTGCGATAATTTTCCTCACGCCAAACCCTGGGATTGTTATTTGTTTAAAATTATTTGAACGAAATTTGTTACGCAGCAGATTTGCAAATCGTGCCAACATGCATCGATTTCGAGAATCAAAGGAATACGTTGAGCAAAACTTTTATTACCGATGAAGTTTCAAGGGCGAGTTTTATAACCGCTGTCAATATAGCTGACACGATCGTTTCAGGGTGACGCTTGTTCATTATAAATTCTCGGGGAAAATTATACGCGAGATTCAAGATTCGTCCAAACTTTCTCGCGATTGAATTACGCAGAGTAACGTAAAGCTCCGACGCGTATACCACATGAGATTAGCTACGCGCGAATCTAATTTCGCCGACTTCGGAGTTCGTAAAACTAAACCATTCTGCACTGGGAAATACATTATAGAGAGTGAATATTTCGTACTCGACTTTCGACGCTGACTAGAAACGTTCCATTCCTCGAAAATGGAGACTAATTATTAAAGCTCGGAAACTAAAGGACAAGGTTTGACTTTCTTTCGCGTCTTGTCAAATTCTATTCAGATTATTATATGAGGTTCGTGTTGGCAATCTTGACGTGATAAAAAATAACGTTGAAAAAATGTCCACGTATGTTATTTACAATTTGCAAATGACTTTGAAGGAGTTGTGTTTCAAAAATATTACCGTAATATTTCAATACCAATTTTATACGGAAATTCGTAAAATTCCAATATGTTGTGAAATTGTAATTTTTTACTATTTTTTCATGCAACATGTTGTTACTCGAAAATCAGGATCGCTTATCGATTAGAAACTGTTAAATGTCAGCTATACATGTCTAAGGTATATATATATATATATATCAAGATATTTACAAAATGCAAAATTACAACTTCAAATATTGACTTTTCTTTTCCAAAACAATTTTTTTTTTTATTGAGAATTGAAAATTAATATATGAGTCAATATTTGAAGTTGTAATTTTGCATTTTGTAAATATCTTGACAAATACGCAATGTATGAAAAAATCACAAGAGACGTTTTTCACGGTAAATTGAATTTCATAAAAAAGATCTTCTCAGACTTTTTGTCATATATGTTATATTTTGGGAGATTTTTAGGAAAGAGTGAAATAAACAAACGAAAAATCAATTGCGACAATTTTTACGCATAAGCTACGTGGCTCAAATTTTAAGAGGTTATTATTTAGGTCCCAAACAGGCACTATATATATATCTATACTTCTCAAAGGCACAAAGTCGAAAATTTTCGCCAAGCTTCCATCCCGCCGTTGGGAAGATACGAAAAATTTTTCTACGTACAATAATGAAATTTGTTTTTTCCACTCGTCATTCACAAGTGAAGCTCCAATTCACCTGTTCTGCATTGGAAAATCCTTTATATCATTGCCGCTGGGTAGCCACGGGATTTAAAAATTTTGAAAGTTGTAGAGCGATTATTTGCCCCGCGGTTGATCGACTGGAAAAATTTCATTTCAAACCTCGCTGAGGTGTACAGTTATATTTTATTTCGAAACATCCTCTCGTCACGAAAATTTTTGTCGAATTGAATTCTGTAAAAAGAGATACAATATCATTTTACCTCCGAGCTGCAGACGTCTAAAATCAGTTACTATAAGGGATTCTATGGAAACTTGATTCAATCTTTTACGAAGATAGACTTCAATTTATCGAACTTTTTTCTTCTTCTTCTTTTTAGTCAACATTTTTTTCGGTATATTGCTTACACGAGGGTTTCAATTGTTTACTTTGTTTTCATACCAATAATATTGTTCCAACTTTTTCATACTTATGGTAGAATCAAAATTCCCTAATCGAAGAATGGCTCTGCTTTATTTTCTCAGACATTCTATTTTTTGAGTAGAGTATTACTTTTTTCCAATACCACGTATCATGATTATCATCTGGAGTCAATGTTTACTCTCGCACGTTTTATACCCTTGAACTAGTTAGTTTGCCTCTGATCGATCCGCATTAAAGCCCATCCGACCTTATTACACGCACTGGTAAATATAACAGTAACTCAATCTTCCAGTATATCCACCTTAACTACAGTCTGTCTTCTTCGTTCAATATCATCCTGCTTTGAAAGCTGAAGTGAGCAGATAACGGACAAAATAAATATCCAGAAAAATAAACAATAACGAATAAAACATTGAAAATTGTTTATATAAATTGCTCAAATTTCTTGTCACACAATTCCAAACTGTAGATTCTAAAGTTTTTCTCTAAATATCGAATAGGTGATTATCATTGCAGGATATTTGATAACCGTGGTTTTACATAAATATTGTAAAGCAAGTTATTTGTTAAACTGTAAATTTTTCACTTGCGATGAAATATTTCATTCTCATTTAAACTAAAACAGTTTGAACTGATTCAAAAATCAATTACGTTTTGTTTTTTAATCATTTTATACCATTGACTAGTTATACGTAAAATGGTATATCCAAATGAATGGAATAATTTGCATTGATTTTACCAACAAACTTCAGCCATTCTGCATACAATTGGATCGCAATGCGATTGTTGATTACGAGGAAATAATTTGCCCACCTTACTTTCGAGTCATGATAGAACGTAAAGTTTCTTGGAGTTGAGGAATGATGATGAAAAAAATTACAGTCTCAGAAATATCATTCTTGTGGTTAGTTTACGTTGGGCAAGCGAGGCTTTGAATAACTGGATCGAAATACTTTGGGTATCGCGTTGGAAATTTTGTTTTATGTATCAGGAAAAGCTTCGTACGCACAGTAGAGGAAATAAACTCGTTCTTGTTTGTACATAATAAGAGGATAAAAAAAAAATTATGTATATTGTATATTGTATATTTACTTGATACCAAACATTTTTCTGTTTTTTTCTTTCTTTTTTTTTTTTTTTGTTTCTTTTTTCATACGGAAAATCGCAGCCCGTCGTTTGTAAACCAATAGTCGGACAGTAAGTAAGTTACATACCAGATAACATCGAAGGTATTAGTATCAACGTGTGAAAAAAAAATTGTCATTAATCAGCGGCATGTTTTTTGAAAGGTTGTTTAAAAATTCGGGGAATTTCAGATAATACCAAAGAAGCTTACGAACCCTGACGCATCTATGCATCTGCGTTTTACTCTTTCATCCCACACTCCGACTGTACGCGTACACATATCTCTGGTACCTGTACCAAAACCGTTCAGAGCAAAGTTGCGGGTGTCTCTCGAAGGAATTAACGGCGAACTAATCAGTCGCTGGTCCCTGTTCGGCATCTCTAAGCCAGAGTAGGACGAAATGCGGAGAATCGAGAGCTAGATGCGAGAAGCCAAGGCATTGAATGGCCTGAAATATACATATATACGTGTAGTTTAATCCCGGATATATGAGGCTTTCGCATAATATGCTCATTACTCACGTACGTAAATGGCCGTTACCTCTGCACCGTCGATACGTACATACGTTACGAATATCATTCCAAATATAACGTATTAGAGGAGAATTCCTACCGACGTGTGTGTATGCAACGTATGTGTATATACGTATATATACATATATATGTGTGTGTGTGCGTGTGTCGTGTAGGTGTTTACCTTGTGTTATACCCCGCACGAGTTTCGTATTCCTCCAACTTCGACGTTTGAAACTTATTTAATTAATTAATTAATCACCTCCGAGGATTTCTCGACCATCGTATATTGTCACGGGTATAATTAATTACGTATTATGATGTACGAAGGCGTAGTTGTTGTACGAGTAGAGAGAGAGAGAGAGATATTTTTTACGCGGTCTTTCATTATTTCACGGTTAACAATTTTTTCTTTACTTGTATAATTCGGGGCTAACTTTTTGCCACGAAAAATATGGGAAAGTTGAAAATTTCCTGAAATATAATTTTTTTTCACATTATTACACCCACGCACACTCACAGACGTCATCTTGGATTTAGAAACTATCAAATTTTGACGTCGGATTCGTGATCAACGACCCTGAAAACTTCCGAGTAACGAAATTAAGGTGAAAATATCGAGTTGAAAAATGTTTGACCGAGAGCGTTGAACGGATCGATTTTGTCAGTATAAATACGAAATACTAGAAAGATGCGGATTAATCGCTTGTATCGGTGTACGACAAAGTAACGTGGCGACAGACTTTCTTACGGAAAATCGCATGCGGTGTTATCGACTTGCAAGCTTTGAAATTTATGCTGTATTCCACGGCGCAGTTTCTACGGTGAATTTGCATGTTTCTTTGACTCGCAATCAGTATTCGTGTGCCCGGCGGAAGATCGCTGATGACCGAGTGTATCCATCCTGTACTCCGGTACCTTCAACCTACCTACCAACCTACTCGGGGCGCGTTTAAGTGATGGTGTGCCCACACCCGCAACGGGCATTAGCAAGATTTAGCATATCTCTTAGAACACGGTGGCCATTTCACTGCTAACCCGGAGTCTCGTCCCCCGGGGGTTCTGCTTCACCAGATATCGGCTTCGAGACCTTTTCAGGGGCTACGTTTCCGTCCGTACAAGCGAAATGCCGAGTTTCAATTAAGCCGGGTTGTCGGTCAAAGATTTTATTTCACACTGAGAAAAATTTTTAGTTGCGGTTACCGCTCGGTCCTTAATTATTTTCATTTTTTACCACAATCTCTTGCTAGATTTTCTTGCAACTGTTGCGAAAATTTAATGCTCGTGCAACGATAAATTGACGTTGTATTTATTCGATTACACATGCCGCTCGTGCGTATTGAAGACGATCCATGAAATCTCGTTATATTTGAAAGCTGCAAAAAAATTAAGATAACACGTAAATAAGGGGTTTATAACAAGGAAAGTTTGAGTAGCGATCTTTCGTTTCACGGATCGCTTCGAAATTCTTGAAAATTCTAGCTGATTCGTTAGAAGTTAAATATTCGAGTTTGGCGATATGATGACAGGAAAGTGTTTCGGCTAATTGACAGAAAATGCTCTCCAGAATGAAACGAGACATTTGGGAGTTAGATGGAACGGATATTATAGACTTTTATCAATTTTCAAACGAAGCATCGTTATCTACGATATTATTCATTATTTCAGTATCTTGTGTTCTTTTATTTCCAAGAAAAAATGAGAAAAATTTGGGTAAAGATCGTTTACATTATTATTTTGTTCTAGTACTAGATATCCAAAAACTTTTTAACTTTCTAGAATTATTTTCAACTGGCTTAATTTCAGACCCAGATCCCATGAAACTCTGTTTGATCTTTTTCATGTTAGAACTTTACGTCCGTCAAAAAATGTGTCTACGTTTCGTTGTTTCAACGACCCACTTCCTATATTTATAAATAATCGAAATAGTTCTACATCTAAGGTATTTTAAGATACTATAACGGCGCGAATACTGGAAACAAAAATACGAAGCCTACCGACGTATGTATTTACTATTAGACGCAAATTATATAAATACGTGCATGACGTATCACTGAGAAAATTGTTTATTTACCGTCATAACAAACGTATATTCGTGAATGACGAGATAAATGTTTCGCTATAAGTATCAAATTTTGGTTGAGCCAAACAATGACGGATAGAAATTTGCTAACGGTTGACAAATCATATTTGGTATTAACAACTAAAATTTGATAATAACAACGAAACACTCATCCCGCTATATCGAAATACACGTTTGTTAACGTCAAGTAAACTCTTTTCTCAGTGAAAGTATCGTAGCGAGTCCGACGGCGGCTTTAACAACAGATGGCAGCCGGCTTAAAATAACAAATCACTATTCTCGTACATCTGAGATCAACGTTTACACACTCCCGGAGGCTCGGCCAAATCCCAGTGTTTCCATTGGTCGAGACGACGTCGTACGATCGCCGTTGTCAGTTGACACCAATTGACACACAATTGACAATTACTGCAGAGGCTTGAGACTTTCTGGCTGTTGGTTTGGTCAAGCTTTTGCCGCAGACGTGAGAACAATCTACGCGTCGTTAATTCACCCGTTTCGATTGGATCGATCCGTTCGACAAATGGACAGCAGAAGTACTTGGTCGGTCAGCTTCGTCCAGTTTGGTGGATAATTGAAAGCGTCACTAACGGGGCGAGTCCCATTCGAATTTCCATAGTCCGGCAATCCGCGAACATTTCGCGTTTCTATCTTTTCAACCGACGGCATAAATTATAAAGCTTCGTTACACGGAACGGCATAACGATGTTGATCAATTTGCCGTTATACGTAATTGAAACATTACCAAATTTATAATTGTAGAAATTTATCTTCGTGAAAAACGCGACAAACGCTGTTTGAATTGTTATTTTTTAAAGGTTGACGAATCTTAAACACTTTCGATTTCAAGTCTTTTCAAATTACATACGTAAATCTAATAGATTTGGGCCGGAACGGAGATGATCTTTTGTGGATCATATCCTCGAGATTCAGGCGTTCCGATTTTTATTTCCCTTCTAGTGTTTTTTAAAAAAAAGGGGAGGGGGGAAGGACGGCTTATCTGCGGTCGTTGGACGAAGAGGAGGAGGATAAACCTGCAGCCTATATTCCGAAAATGAACATAAATTTTTCACGATGTCCGTTCGAGGAAGAAGAAGAAACGTCTTAGGATTTAGTGGACCGTAAAACGAAGATAAGTTTCGGCCCGGCCAAGATTTTCTTGTCCGTCGTTACATTTCCACCCTTTAAAATTCCGGATATGATTCACTCCGCGCTGCATTAGAGCTATACTCGAGGTACACGCGGTTGTAAACAAACACTGAGAAAAATTTCATTTGCTACGGTAACTAGAAAAATTTAGTAAGACAGGTATCGTTAAAAAAAAACTGTTTGAATATTGTTGGAGTTACGAAAAACGAGGCACGCGTAAACATTTTGCGATATCGTCGATCCTTTTTTGGTAATTGCATAGCAAAATCAGTTTCTGAGGTTTACTCTACTTTATAACGATGTATTATAGATACATAAATAGTCAATGTACATGTATAATATACTCGCAACAGCGAGTTAAGTAAGTCTCTCGATGTTCACCGTGCTTGACGGGGAATTTCAAAGTGACGTCGGTTTTGGCTCCTACAAAATTAGACGGAGGCTTCAAAGACGGACCTTCGCCTCACGGGCGGAACTTCCGCAGCTATTCAATGGTCTTGTAGTCTAGTCGTCGCGAAAGCAGCGAGCTTTTGGTCTGTTCTGTTAGTTCTGAAAGCCGTATTTTCCCTTCATGCACCGAGAGAAATGGAATTTTATAAATATTTTCAAATCAAACGTTTAGCGGGCCAATTTTAACGTTTGATCGAACGCTGGTTTAGAGATGTCAAAGTTATACGTACAACGTTTTATAATGTGTACGATTTTGTTTACCGAAATAATTTATTTGTCCTTGAACCGATGTGCAATTCATTCGTTCGCTGATTGTGAGTCCGAAGATCCGAGGCTTCAATTCCACCGCTCTAATGCAACATGACGTCTGTTACGATTGTGCGGATTGTGAAACATAGAGTTATAGACTCGATATCGAGTCGCGTGGGTTTCTTTCCTCTTGTTGTTTTTTTTTTACTTTTTTCTTTTCTTTATTCCCCGTTTGCGACACACCCTTGACGACGACGACGATATATGTAGACACATCGTGTAGGTATGGCCAAAAGTTGGCAGATGAAGTTGTTGTTGTTTCTTATCGTTAGATCGTCCAACTGCGTTTGGTCGCAAATAGTACTGCGCAGTATTTTGAATTACACGATATTATTTACAATTACCGTAACTTTGTAGATTGTATTAGAAAACTTGCTCGGTAATTCTTGATATTGCGTATTTGTACTCGAAAAAATTTATTATTCAACGTTTTCGAAAAGAAAAATTCATTCCGAATTTTTCTATGACGCCGTTTTAGAAAATTATTTAAAAAATTCGAGAGCTTCGAGGTCTAAAAATTCCTACGAATGCGCGGAAAAAATAAATTTTTGTGGTCGTAATCGGATTCCTTGACTTGAAAAATTCTCAAACCGAGTGCTTTCAAGAGTAGATATATTCACGAGTGACACCAAAAAACATTGAATTGCTTTATGACGCCATTTCGCGATTTTTGGCAGTTACCGAACGAACGCGTTTGACGCCGCTGTTAAATGCCTTGGATGTTAAGTGGTTGAACAATTTAACGCCGAGGCGGTGTTTAAATTGTTGCAAAGAAAATAATTACATACCCGAAGTCGGTCATCCTGTGTACAATGATGGAGGAAAGAAGTGAGACGCGACTAAGGAGATTCTAAAAAGTTTTTTTTTCACGTACAACCACATTTCCGTTTGGTCTCACGCCTTCGTTTTTCATTCTTCTTGTTCTTTCTTCATTTTTTATTCTTCTTCGTGTAATCTCGAGGAGATATCACAAGGGAGAAATATTATTGACGTTTATTAAAGCCGTAGCTTTTCTCCGTATGTATATGTATATATATATATATATCCATGGGGCATTCCACGTCAAATTTGCAACCCATGTAAGTCACCTCCTTCAGATTTGTTAATTTTTTAGCATGACGTTTGCAACTGACCCAAAAGGGTCTCTGAATTTTTATCGGATTTCTCGAGGCACCAGTGAAATGGGTAAAAATTGAAAAAGCAATTCCGAAGACGCCGTTTTTAAAAATCTGAAAAAATTCACACTAATTTTATGATTTAAAATACGATTTTTAAGCACGATATGATGATGGGATCTTAATATTTACTATTTTCTTCGCAAGTTTTTAGTTTTTTCATGTCAGAATTGTTCTTTGATCTTTTTTATTTTTATTACGACTCTGTCTAAATAGATTACAAAATCACATTATCTTCATGTTTCCGTAACATATTGAGATCGGGGAATAGGAAAAAAAAAAAACAATTCCGGGAAGAAAAAACTGAAAACTTGTGAAAAAAAATAATAAACATTGAAATCCCATTGTCGTGTCACGCTTAAAAATCATATTTTAAATTATAAAATCATAACGAATTTGATCAGTCTTTTAAAAATGCGGTCTTCGGAATTGATTTTTCAATTATTTTCAATTTCACCGGTGACCAAACAAATGTGAAAAAAACTCTATACCCTTTTGGATCAGTTCAACGTCATAATAAAAAATTGACAAAATCAAAGGGTGTGAGGTACATGGGTTGCAAATTTGACGTGGAATGCCCCATGTATGTGTTATCGTATCACACAACGACGAGTAGCCGAGTGTCTTGAGTGAATTTCGTACCTACGGAATATTATGCGTTATATGTGTATGTATAAATATATATATAAACGCTTCGTGCACTGTCGTCTAGACGTCGAAGGTATGTTTTATATAATATATATATATATATATATCATATCTCGATATACAAATATTGTATATTTTTATATACGTACAATATTTGCTGATAAGAGTTTATTTGAGAGAAATAAAATTCCACTTCGATTGAGATGAAATAACGTGGAGGCATAAATAGGAGAAAATAAATAAATAAATATATATATATATACACGCGTACAACTTCGCGGAGAACGTTCACCAATATTCAGCGGCTCTCGGGTTAAATTAAATAAATAAGGGTAAAAATATTTCATCTAAGAGACTCAACTCGTTGGAGTGATATATTTCTATACATATATGTATACCTATACATATACGTATATCCTGCGGGATAGAGTCTTTTACTTGTGATAATATATGAATGCCGTAAATGGGAATCAATTTCGTAACATCGAGATTTATTTTCCTCCTCAACTTAATCACTGAGTACGAGCGGTAGTGAATTTGGAGTGTTTTATTTTGTTCTTTCGAAGTTGGCCTGTTATAATTGATTTACAAGAATGTTTTAACGGTTAAGAATAACGCGCATCGATTTGTAGACGAATTATTTCATTTACATATTTGAAGGTTTTGCAATAATTACAATTGAATGTTGCATAAAAATAGCTATTGTATACAACTTTGGAAAATTCCTCAAATGATGATAAAATCGTATCTAATACAGCTGTTTCGAAAATCAACGCATAATTAATGATAATCATTGTTGAAATGTCGATTACTCAGGATCACAATTTATATATATATAACGTTAGAAAGAAGAAGAAACATTTTGGGGCGAATATATTACATATAAATGATCGTATCATCACATGTATTATACATATACACGTAACGTTTATTGTGCCCGCGATGATGTATACCTCTATCTTTTACTTTGAGATGCAGAGGGTAAAGTTTACTCAGTCAATTTGTACGTATAACAATGTTTAGGACGAAGTCGAAGGGTTTCCTGCATCGTGTGCGAGAGTACTCGAGGGTGCGTATAACGCAACCATCCCCAACACGAGTGAGAGAATTGTATACAGAAACGGAGGGGAGCGAAAGAGAAAGAGAGAGAGAGACAGAGAGAGAGAGAGAGTGAGGCTGTCATTCGTCTTTACTTGATCCCTGCACCCACTTTGTACAAACTTGAAATGTGTTTTCTCTGCTTGTTTTTCCCCCTTCTCTTCTTTCCTCTCGCGAAAATAGACACAAGAAGGGTGTTTCTTGTTTTTCTTTATTACGTTTCGTATTATCTCTCGCTCTTTACACTTTCACTTCCACTTCTTCTTCTTTATATTTTTCTTCCTTCTCTCGAGTAGACCCCGTATCATGGCTTAACTTATATATATACAGTGTATATGCGACTCAGGCACACCGAGTTGAATTATAAAATCGGTTATCCTGGCTTCTTTTACCTCCGTGTCACTCTTCTTTTCCCTTTGTGACGAAGTTTAAGAAAATTTTCTCTTCGTTACTTTGAAGGTGTGGAGTTGGTTTCCTTTTTTTTCGCACGCATAGCTTTCAGTTTATCGTCAAGTATTATATTCGACGAATTGGTAGTAATATTAAGATTATGCGAAGAAAAATTTGAAAAAAAAAAAACTACGCGATCCCAGCTAGGGATACAATCTTGACATCTCACCGAAATAATCGAAGACGTTTTTTCGAAATGTACCATAATGCTAGACAAATCGAATATTATACTGTGACCTACAAAAAATTGTTCGAAATTCACTTTATTTATAATCTAATTTCTAGCGAAACATTTTGTTTCTTATCGGCGAATTATTTAGCGGCGGTATTGGATGAAGAAAAAACGTATCGCAAACTATTTCGTATACACATACGATGCGTGCATCGATCAGCTTTTCTTCGGTGAAAGGTTTAACCGCGGAGGAGAATTTATTTGCATGTGCGTCACTCGATGATTTGCTATTCCGAAGTAAAATAACGAGGGGAAAAAAAAAAGAAGAAGAAACGGAAGAAGAAAGGAAAGAATTAGAGAGCGGGACTGGGGGTAAAAAATTGGGGATTCCGCGTAATAAATCATGAATGATTTCTCGAGGCTACGTGCCATCACGATTTAGAGATTAAAGGCCTCTTCCCTTCGCGTGTCCGTTTTTATCCGTATCCACAACCTGCAACTATACTCGGATCTTTTGCGATGGCTGTAAATCAGATCCTTAATATTATACCCATATCCAACTTGAGTTACACAGATTCCGAACGAGTCTTTACCATTCACGAATACCGCCTTGTAATATCCGAAAGTCATGCGAATAGTATTTACGTATTATAATTGTAACCTGCGAACAAGTTGCAAGCTTTTGATAACTGGTTGTTAACTTATGGCGTAAAGTATTTTCGGGGAAGAATCTTAAATATGCGGTCGCGTAAACTTTTCACATAAGTTTGTCGCCGCGAAGATTTAAATCTTTAAATGTAATTCGATATCGGATCTTTTTTCTTGTCAATCTACTTCACTTGAAACTTTGAAGATTTTTCTTTCTTTCCCGTTTTGTACTTCATTCGGATAAAAATCTGACGAGAAATCAGCACGTATCTGGTAAATCAAAAGAGGGACGAAATCTTGAGAACTTTTTTAATTTCCGATTAAACAAGTTGTCACATAAAGTTGTCGTACGAATATGAAAGAGAAAAAAAAAAAATTACGACAACTTTAATGAACCTCGACCACCGGAGCTTGTCAGATTCTACGAAAAAAGTAAAGCTCTGTTCTACACGTATAATATTTTTCTTTTTGAATTCTGTATGAGCTAGTTTCGTGCGTCGAGACTTTAAGAATGGCAATGAAGAAAAAAGGGGTATAAAAGTTTAGGGGTGAAAAGCGAGCAAGATCAGCTTGAAAATTTTATTACCCTCGAGAAGTTCCCAGGGGTCTGATTATACAACTCCGGTAAGATAGGGAACGAGAGAGGGGGGAAAAAAAACGGAGAAAAATAATACTTACAGGGTGAAATCAACCCTTATGCCCACCTTTTCTGATATAGTGGTCTAGTTTTAGTTTTTTTATACCACGAATTTGATTTTTATTGGCGTTGAATTTTTCCCATGAATTGTTTTGTTAAAAGACGAAAATTTTATGACCAAAATGGAAGTCGGCAAGTTTTTGGTTCCGAAGTTACGGGCGAAAGAAGTAATTTCAAAAGTAAGAAAAATCGAATTGGATATAAATTTGAATAATGCAAATTTATATTTTATTCGTTTCAGCTGTCTCTTCAATCGCTTGTCTCGCTTGTGGCTTTTAAACCAAAAGCGCAAGAGTGAGAAAAATCCAACTAAATATGGATCGGTGTATTTTAAATTTATACTCTTTTTGAGTATATTATACCTGACTACGACGAGTTGCGCTCAATCATTAAAGCTCATCCAGGTATAAAGGGGGAAGAGGTAGTCTGCAAAAAAGAGACGAAAAGGGGGGGTAAAGAAAATCCACCGATAAAACCTCTCGAGTGGCGTTGCATTGCTATACGCATTGGGGCGCGAGTTGGACGGTAGCCACTTTATCTAAAAACTCTCTTGGCACTTTCCAGAGCCGTACTTTTACCTATCCGTATACGTATATATAACATCCTCCTCGACCGAAAACGTTGGATGTCGAAGTGCACGTAGAGGCGAATTGCCTTAGTGGCGAACGCGGGTGTAACAAGGAGTTAAGCACTGCTGCAGTCGCACTTACCCCGAAGAATTATACCAACTTCTTGATTATATACGGGGGTTAAAAAGCAGCGTTGCTCTGGGATAAACGCGTCGAGTTCTTGTCACGGAATTCGAATTTGACAGAAATTTTCTAATTTAATCTTACAAGAATTCATCGTGACAAAATTCGGGATTTTAAGGGATTTCGATCTGACGAAATTTTGAGATGAAGAAAAATTTGGCCGATTTAATCAGTCAGTTTTATGTTAAAAATTGTGATTATATATTTGATCAGATGTTAGGAATTTACCGTTTACTTTATTTTTTATTCTAATAATTTTTATCAACAACGAGTTTAAAATCAATGGCGGAAACCTGCGCATATTCGCAAGTCTTGATTCGAAGCTCTTCGTCCTTTCGTTCTTTCGGTCTTGATCGTTCTCCATACCGCCTTAAGGTCATGTAATACTCCTACCTTTACCGACCGAGCAAACTCGTAATTTTTTTTTTCCTGTATCACGTAAAGAAACGAGCGGAAAGGGATCAAATTTCTACGGTACATCGCTCTTTTGTAGTGAAATTCAGGAAAGTTGTTCATATCCCAAGAATACTTACGTATACTTTCAGTTCGTTTGTTTGTTTCACATAAGAAGTATGAGGGTGAGTAAGGGTAGGAGTACAACATGTCCTTAATTTGTCCTTTATTTTTTGGCTCTTTGACGTCGTCAAAGATAAAAAAAAAATACTTACGTGTATACTTTTACTTCGTTTGTTTATCTAATATACGAAGAAAAAGGGTGAGTTTGCTCGGTCGGTAAGGGTAGGAGTTCGACACGTCCTTAATTTCTCCTTCATTTTTCAGCGCTTTGACGTCGTCGTTGTCGTCAATTTTCCACTCTCGTCCCCAACTATACATATGCAGGGATATATTACATGTACCTATCATTTCTTCGTAAATCTATTCAACAGCTCTACACGAACCTTGACGAGATTGGTAATTACATGAGTTTCGCAACTTGAGCGAAGAGCACACGGGAGCCATGTTGAAACTTGATATTAATTACACTCCCTGATAAGTGTGATTTAAGGAAGTTTTTCTTCTTCTTCTTCTTCTTCTTCTTCTTCTTTCGTTTTCCGTTTTCTTTTTACACAAAACTCCATCAGCAACTTTTTTAAGCCAGACGTATACGTGTGTGCATACGTAATGTAATACCGCAGGTTTAACGGTCGTGACGAATTTTTGGCCACTTACCAAAACTTACAAAGACACTAATGTAATAGAAACTGCACACGCTTTTTCACCTTGCAGCTACTGATTAAACTGCCGAGTCGTTTTTCACACGGGTTATTATTATACGTCCGCAACGGAAACCCGGGGTTTTCTTCTTACGATCATTACGAAATTATAACGCTAACCGTTAAATGTTTTTTTACAAAAATTTTTTACGAATTTTGAATTTTGAATCGATGCTTAAATATATGAGGAAAATTGAATCAAACTTTCGTTCAATCTTCAATACAATCGATCTTTTTCAAGTATTCGTAAATTTTTTAAATTTGCTCAATTTCGTTGAAATAATTATTTAAAGACGGATTTTAATAGTTTGGAAAAACTGCAGTTTGTTGAGTAAAAATTCAACCGACTCAAATTAACACCAAACACATCTTACAGATCATCGATTTCGAAGTTATTGTCAAATGTTTGTAAATTGATGTATTTATAGACCGTGTTTTCTCTTGCTTGCCAATTTCAAATTTACGAGTAAGCTGATTTCCTCATATCACATTAGACAAAAAATAAAAATAAACAAATGTATCGACGTATCGTGAACTTGTTTCGACTGATAAAAAAAACTCTGTACGTTACAGCAAACGAAGATTGTTGACTTTTGTGAATAATTTTGACACTATTTGAATAATCAGTGAAAATTTGTATGCACAATTTTGCCTGGTAAATTGTGAAAAATTTTTCTCACTTTGAAATTGAAGCCTTCCGCGGATTTCAGACTATTTTCAATGAAACACGTGCCGTCAATTTTGTTCGTCACGATTTATCGCTCCACCAAAGTGTTGAATTAGCCGATGAAATTCGAAAGCGCGCCTACGCGTACATATGTATGTATATCAGCTTTGAATATATACATCGGGAATATCGGACAGGAGAGAATTCGAAATGAGTGAAAATAGAGGCGCGTGTGATCTTGATAACAACCTGATTTAGAATTTTTGTCCGTCTGCTCGTGACGCGTACACGTCGATATTCTGCAAGCACGATTCGCGTATAATATCGAATATCGCGAAATGTATGAAATGTTTTTTGGGGAGAGGCGAAATATACGCTTGCGGCTTTATTACTCGTTTTGCGGCTGCGGGTTGGAATTGATGGGTGTACGGGTGGCTCGATTTCGAAATATCTACAATATTCGCACAGTGCCCGCCGAAATTCGGCCGCTACTCGCAACCTTGCCGAGCCTAGATCAATTTTATACACGACCTTTAATAATGTTACCTAACCGCGAGACTTTATACCTCGCACAATCTTTTTCTTCGCATCCGTTACTCTGGGACATATATATTAAAATATGCAAAGTACGATTCTCATAACGCGACGAGACTCGTGGAAAAACAGTTTTACATTATATATGTATATATAGGTTCGCTACCGCAATTTATCCCATATAATATACAATACTTCTATTCATTCACACACACACACACACACACACACACACACATATATATAGCTAAGCCTCGGCTGACGATTACTTTTCCTCATTTTTCGTTCTTCCATATTGTGTTTGCAATGTGCGGAGAACGATCGTATAGGTATGTGAAAAAAGAGACTCGATAATGTGTTTCTTTCATTTATTTATTTATTTTCTCTTAGTTTTTTTTTTTCTTTTGTGCTTTCGTCCCCTTTTGAGCAATTGGAATTATTTTAATAAAAAACGAGAAGGCAAAGTATGAAACGGAAAAAAGTGCATGTATAATTGATTTATGCGTAATGAAAAATTTGTGGTTATATTTTGAGGGAATTAATTCTATGGTTAATTATACGAATAAAGAAGAAATATACACTTGGTGGAAATAAACGGTCAAAGCTGTTTATTCAAATTGACTGACGTTTCGGTCAAAGAAAAAGCTCGACTTTCCTCAAAGCCTGCAAGAACTTATTCGTATACATGAATTTTTTATTTATTTATTTTTCTTTGCTTGTAATTGAAGGGGAAGTTACTATTAATATGACAGGAGTGAAAAACAATGTTTTTAAATTTTTAACCTATTTTTAAATTAATATCGTTAAATTCAAGGTTAAGAAATTACATTTTTAACCAATTGAATTTCAAGAGAAGGTACGAAAAAGAATTTGAGGTGATAATCACTTGACATAGTATAAATTTATGTAATAAATGATGAAGAGTTTACTGAGGCTATAATTAATTTGAAATGCCAGCTTTAAACTTGCTCGTGTAAAGCGGTGGAAAATTTTTCATCTCGTTGCAATGATTTTAGCGCGAAACAATATAAATTGCAAGAAAAACGTGACATGTATCTCTGATTTTAAAAATTTTTTCAAATAAAATTTTATTTTATTACGATATGGTACACTGTAAATCCATCCTTTGCGTATCTAAAAAAAATTTGTCGTTGATTCAACGCCGGTCTGAACAGGGCTTTTAAAATTAAAAATAAAAAAAAAAAAAAAACTGGCGAGTCGTGCCCCAAGTATTTTAAATGACGAAAACGTGTAAAACGTAACGAACGATTGTTTTTTGTTTTGACCAACGACGAAAATGTTTTTGAAATTAATAATCCTGAAACAGGAAATTAGGATGTTATTATTATCATTATTGTTATTTATTTATTGCGTTTCAGTCCGTTTTTTTCCCTGCCTTTTCTAGTGAAAGAATGATCAGCTGAAATAAATCATACGTCGTGGCGGAAATTATACGTGCATATGGTTCAGATTCGTGAAAATGTCTTTATGAAAAATTCAAAAAACCGTCTGAATCACGTTCACGTAAAAGAAAAAGACGTTTTATCAATTATTAAAACCCTTATATCGGCACTGCGCAGCCATCTGCTCTATGTCGTGAATTCGAAAGCAAAACTGTTGAAAAAAAAAAAAATCACGTCCTCGACATTGTTTTTCGAGTACAATGTGTGATGCAGATTTTGCTCTGTCGAGAGGATAAGCTACAAATAATTGTACATCGACTTATAAATGTTTACAAAGCCGTTCGTTAAGGCTTCAATTACTCTTATATTATTATAACCTCGAATATATATATATATATATATATGTAGACACACACACAGGCGACGGACTTCTCAATTTAATTACTAAATTGCACCTAAATGTCACCTGTTGACGTTCATTAATGAACTCGATGTTTCGACTCTAGGTTATAATATAAAGAGTAATTGAAGCCTTAACGAACCGCTTTGTAAACATTTATAAGCCGTTATAATTTCACGTACCTTGTACATTACTCGATAAAATAGGAAAATCAGCATCGCATTTTACTATACATATAATATTGTATAATATAAGTACCAACATTATTTACTTTCTTTTGTCGCGCAAAATTGTGCGATCTTTAAATTAGTTGACTCTTTTACGGTTCTTTATTTTTCTCTTTATTCTTTCGTATCAAGAGTTTCATCTCGCGTAGCCGAAGTATTTCGAATAGTTTGAAGTAAACTTTGACCGATCCATTTTTGCAAGGAAAAGAAAACCGTAAAAAAAAAGAGTTGCTGTACGATTTGTTTCATCATACAGATGCAACCTGCCAATAATTTCACATCACCTATCAAATGACTTCCGGAATTTCAGATAAGCAAATTTCAAGTTTTTTGGATTACATATGAATTTTGCAATAAACGACGGTGTATGTATAATATAATCTTATTATGCATATGCCTTTGATATTATGATCCCGTTATTGGTACGAGTCGCGAAATTTATATCCGGGTACATAAAGTACGTGTAATAAAACCGTATCATAATATAAACCGAGTTTATCGTAAGGTGAAACGACAGTAATTTCCGAGTTTTTTTTTTTTCGAGGACAGCTATTTTATATATATATATATATACGCAATCGCAATCCGGGAGCTCATCTTGCCTCTTGCCTTCCTAAAAAAAAAAAACGAGACAACACAAAACAGAACCAAAAAAAAAACACGCACAAGAAAATTAGAAATAAAAGAAAATGAAGAAAACGTTGATAAGAGAAGAAAAAAAAAATTATACTCTCCACTCGTGGAATAATAAGGATCCAACATCGCTGAGGGCAAATCTAAACCGTCCAACGTTTCGTACTTTGAGATTTGACGATGAAATTTTTTTGTTTTGTATCCGTATAAATTTTAATACCCACCTTGTATAATTGTCATTTACTTTTGCAAAACTTTGACTCGTAAAATTTGGTCCCTCAAAAAATATGGTTGCAAAGTTTATCCAAATGTATAATGACGATTTATTATCGCGATAAAACTTTTTTTCAGGAGAAATTTTTTTCTTACGTTATACTATTTTTAATTTCTTCCGTAACCTTTCGTGTTTTAACATTACGTCAATCTGACAACTACGTGAGGTTTGACAAACGTTGAAAAATTTGTTAATTATATACGGAGGTATTATTGCGAAAATCTTGAATTTAATTACGGTTATTAAAATTTGATATTTGTTATACACGATTAGGGATATAATAAAAAATCTTGTCTGATGATTTCAGACTCTGCGCAGATAGGATCAATTATTTTTTTCCCATCATTTCATCCGAGCTCTATACATATATATATATATATACATATATGCGCGTACGTATTATATATATTTGTACGTGTTAAATGAAGCTAGATACGGAAAATCGTAGGATTTAATCCAGGAGTAAATATAGTCTTCATAAATTCTCTGGCATGGAAACTGCGGCAGGACTTTCCGAACGCGAATACGTGTTACATATATATATATTTATTGTGTTTATAGCTTATATAATCCATGGCACCGAACCCTTAAACCAGGTGAAATTCGTCCGAACGGAGTTTTTAATCCTCGTTTCCTTTACTCAGCTTTATACACGCGCGCCGTTCGTCTGCCGATATATTGATTACACCTATTTTTACAACTATCGGTTTAACAACGGCAGCCGGATTAACGACAGCAATAAAGATTTTGTTTTATTTTTCAATATGAATCACTTTTAGATTCGTTTATTTTTATTCGTTGTTTGTAAAAAAAAAAAAAACTTGCGGATCGGAATTTTGGCAATATTCCTTGAGGATATATTTTCTGGCTAGAAAAATCGCAGACTTTTAGTCATTTTATCACGAGATAATCGTACGTTGATCACTATTCATCAAATTATTATCTTCCTGAGCTATAAATGTACGGTATGAAAAATAGAAAATACTGGAATCTGAAACAAAGGTTTAAATATCGATGCTTTGTTTCAAATCGCTTCAAAATTGTTCAAAAATCCAACAGATTCGTTCGACTTTTAGTCAACGGTGACTCGTTTGATTTTTTTTTTTTTTTTGTCTTAGACCTCAATTCAGCGTTTCCATTAGTTGACTATAGTTAACAACGGTGAAATGTTGTGAAATTAAATAAATAACGATGCTAACATGACGTAAGAAAGAGCGTATCCGTAAATTTGTAGAAAACAATATTACGAATAAAGCGAAAATCGAACGAATCTTTTAATATTATCGACAATTTTTGAGCGATTTAAAAAAAAAAAAAAAACAAGTATCGACACCTACCAATTTCTGTTTGTTATTCCGGTATTATCTATTTTCCATCGATTTTTCGCCAACCGTCCACCACAAGAATGTGCCCTCGATGAAATTCGTGTGCGGGTTAGAAAGAAGCTAAGCCGTAAGAGTAAGAGAATAAGCTTGTTGAGAAACAATTGAAACTCGCGTGGGATATGCAATATACCGGGTATCGGATGAAATTGAACGAATTACGAAAGAGAAGTTGTGACGAAAGGAAGAAAATAGAGAGACAGAGAAGGAGAGAGATTGCGGGGGACGAAAAAACAGAGAGAGGAAGCAGGCGAAATCCGCGGGCGCGTTAGAAGTAGGGAATAAAAAAGTTTCCCGGTTGGGGAAAGTAAAAAAGTTAGCTCACAAGTGAACAAATCCTCTTTCGATTTTTTTTTTTTTTTTTCTATATATCCTACATGTATTATATATTTATATATATATATATATACAATATATATTATAACGTATGTGAGAAACCGACACCGGTTTTAGGTATTATTTGTACACGTGTGGGAAAATTTTACTATTCCGCATCTTCTGCTTTTTCTTCTTCTTCTTTTTGTTTTTTCTTTCTTCCGGGCAGTTTTTTCTAATTTCACCTGTAACTCGAACCGACGCAGCTGAGTCCGGAAACATTCTATTTCTTCGCATTGGATGGAAATTTTCTAGAGTACTTTTCACCCACTCTAATTTCGTTTCATTCTCATCCGCAATCGCAGGTTTCATCGACTTGGATCTTTCCCTCTCTTTATTTTTAGTTTTCTATACGGGACTGTAAAAAAATATTTCGTTTCAGCTGCACGGGATAAATATTATATTTTCGAGTATGCTGAATCCAAAAATTACTTTCATTTTCCTCCCATTACGCGCAGTGTAAAAAAATTACCATTTCATTAAAATGATCTAAAAAATATTCCTTACAACATTGAACAAACAATTTCTTCATGAAATATACTTAACATTCGGTATTCATTCTTCTTGCATATTACATGTAACCTTTTCTTCTTTTCTTTGATACTTCTACGAACACGCTTCCGCTTTTCATTTTTTATTTTTCCGTTTGTATTTATTCTCGAGTTTCACTCCAATACATACTAAATGGAAGTACGAAATTACTTTTGCATAGAATTTTTAGAAACAAAATTTGTATAACAAACTTCGAGTTAAACGGAAGTTTCACTCTAAATGAAACTACAGACACGAGTTTAAGAAAAAACCCGACGAGATGGATTTTCTGTAACTATCGAAATGTTTGAATTAAAAAATTCGTCCAAGCAATTCTGACAGAGCATTAAATTTTCTAAAAAAAGACCACGGAGTTGATTTTTTAGATTCCAAATTCGTATACTTACGAGCTGTGAAAGTCGAAGAATAGCAGAAATACGCAGTGTAGCATTAATACAAAATTATAATCGAACTTAAACGAAAAATGGAGAACGAAAACAATTTATTTTGCAATTAGTGCAATTACGTCGCTAGCAATATCCTAATTGTAACAAACAAAGTTTGATCAACAATTAAAAATAATATTGATGCTTAAAAGTGCAATAAAAATTAAATAAATGAGTTGAAACTCTACTCCTTTGACGAATCTAGTTTATAAACAACATCTTTCACACACCTTGTTTCATATTAGTTTAAGTTTTTTCATTTAGTATGGATATTTTCAATCTTAGAGCCCTAAAACTGCATATTTCTGCTTTTCTTCGACTTTCACGGCCCGTAATTATGCGAATTTTCGAATCTAGAAAATCACCTCGAGGGTCTTTTTTTAGAGAATTTAATGACCTACAAGATTACGCCTTGAAATTCTTCTTACCTCAAATATGGTTCAAATGTTACAGCATATTTAATGTCAAGAACATTTTTTGCGTGTCATTTAAATAGGAAATTTCAAATGGCTAGCCGACACCTTTTAAAATTGAGCTATAAGGTTTTCCAAACGGGAGAATTTTTTTCCCAATAAATAGGTCCTTTTAAGACCATAGATTCGATAGGTTAGTTTTTTTGGCTTACCCTAAATTATATATATATATATATGTATATACACACACACACACACACACACACATGTATACGTTAAGCTCCAAAAATCGTTGTTTGTTTCCACGAAGCTTTGACGAGGAGGATCGTTCGCTACGCTAAGCAAATCGCTGCTCTGATATTCTGATTATACCGTTACTTCTACTACTTCTACTACTTCTACCACTACCATTCGACTTTTTATTACTTTACCTGTAGCAGCGCTTTTTCGACTCTCCGTAGTCTCTTTTGTACCTTAATTTCATTACCCTCGACATCGGGGTGGGCGGCGACGTAACATGGCCAACGGTTATACGAGATAATATAAACGATGTCAGCTGCGGAGGGCGAGGAGCTTGCGAAGCTGCTACGAAGAAAAGAGTTGGCAAGAATTTACTCTAGCTTCAGGCCAACGGCAGTCGAGTGACTGTTGTTGCTTGTATTGCGCCGTTGAAAAAGAAAATGAACAATTACTGCAACCACACGAAAAAAAAAAAAAAAAAGAAAAAAATTACATCGGTATTTACAATCAGACGTGTATCGAATAGTGATTGTAATTTCTCAAACGTAGAAAAAACAAAATCAACGTTTCAAAAGTGAAACCGAAGTTAACGGGTTGGAATTTTATTTATACAGGCACGGAATCTATTCTCGTACCCGACGTTGGAGAAGAATTTAATACGAGGAAATTTTTTTTTTCAAAGAAACGCCGTCATATTCACCGCGTATCAAATAAACCGGACAAAAGGTAGAAAATTGCGTTAACAATCGGTTTTCTTCTGATATTCATACAATATGTATAGAAAAAATTTGTCACGGTTTCGAATTGCGTGTGAAATGGGTTTGTTTGTTTTTTTTTTTTTTTTCTCATCATTTCTTAGATTTTCTCTAGATGAAAAATAATATCGACTTTTTTCTGCAAAGATGATTATTATTTCCTTGAATATGAAAAAAATAAAATTAAAAAGGAATAAACTTATCATATTCAACTGAACTTTGTATACTCGAATGAAATATACAGTTTATACAACGCACTGTATATTGAACATCGATAACGAAAATTCTTATACTCGGCAAATACGCTTCATTCAGGTATATATAATATGTATATATATATATTGTAATGATTCAAATATAAATGCGCGATGAACACGGCACGAGTGGATTAGGTTAGACCCAGGGAGTGGGGAACCTGGTCACAAATTTGAAAGTAGAAAGGTGGTCTACGTCTCTCCAGGAGGAAGGAGGTGCGGAGGTGTTCCTCTCTGAACTGAAATAGTAACTGATCGAAAATCGACCATTTAAAAATAATAACGGAAATTTAAACTACGGGGACATACCTGTTAAATTAACAATTAAAACACTCGAAAAGCCAAGCAAGTTTAAAAAGAGAGACGATAGAACGAGAACATTAAAAGTGCAATAAACAAATATAGTGCCTCGACGAAAAACCGTTATTGACAATACATCATAATTTCAACGATATCCACCCATTTTAACCATATACACTGATTTTAACAATATACACCGTTTTAACTAAATACACCGGGAATGAATGAATGATGAATGAATGAATGAATTTTAAAATTAATGACAGCTCATGTGTAGTCATATTTATAAATAAATTAAAATGGTCACTCTACTTATCATAGTTTGATAAAAGATTGTTAATATAGATTTCGCCTCATTGTTAATTTTCAAATATTATTAGAATATATATGTAACGTAACACGTATCGTACGTAATGCTGTAATTTGCAAGCAAGATTAAAGATTTGGACACTGTTCTGTGTTCCAATCTACGTAGGTTGGCTACGCGTACGATGTATAATTTATAATTTATAATGTATATACCGAAGTACCTCCGGCTGTTATCCGACTTCCCGTTGCCCCGGCATAAGTGAAAATCTCTATCTTCAACCGCCCGCTGCTCTAACCTAGAAGAGCTGATTTTAATTCCTACCATTTTGCTAAAACCTTGGGTACCTACGGAAGTTGTCTTTTTATTTCCCTTCCTGCGGGACTCCTGACGGTTAAAGCTGCTGGATCGCGGTATCATTCCCTCTACTCCGTGTATACCTTCAAATCTAAACGTGATCTAAAGAGTGGCTCAGTTTCAGGATTAAACCAGACCAGCTTCATTTTATATAACGTCAGTTTTGTTGAGAGTGGTGTTTTTATCTTTTAAAGAAACGTAAAGAATTTACATCTCTTTGTACGTATAACAAGTGTAACTTCGCTGAGAAAAATTTCATTTTTCACAGTAACTAGGAAAATTGAGCAAAACAGGCGTCGTTGAAAAAATCTGTTTGAATATTGTTGGAAATAGGAAAAACGAGGCACGCGTAAACATTTTGCGCTATCGTCGATCCTTTTTTGGTAATCGCAACGCAAAATCGTACATAAACAATGTATAATAAGAAACAGGCGATACAAAATGATAAACTATAAAACCCTTTAATAAACATTTAATTCCTAAATTCATTACTAATGATTAAATGTTCTTTTTTCTCTCTCTCTCTCTCTATCTCGTGCATTATTTCGCGAGCGTTATACATGTTATTGTAATTCTTTACGCGTTGCGAAAGTTTTCTTTGCGCAACATCAATCGATGGTTTACAAGATAATATGCGCAGGGTATAGTAACTTTGAGCAGAGCATACAAATCGACGTGACGATCTCACCCGATTTCAATCGCTTAGGTATCCTAATTGGTTTGAGGAGGCTGAAAACTTTCAAATTCAAGGCAGCTCGTCGGCGGGGATCGCACTAATGCAAGGGATTATTTCGGATCATATTTAAGACGCTCTCGCCTCAATCACTTCGGGGTCTCCCCTTTGGTTCGTTTAACGCCGACGTCGCGATCTCTGTTATAAGTATAATACAAGCCTCGTTGTTTAAAGGCCGTATTTGTTTTCTATCGACGTCAATTTTCAATTAAATCGCGATTCGATATTCAATATCAATCACCTCGGTTATCGAATTCAGGTATACGGCGAAAATTCCGCACGAAAAAGATTAATCGCATCGACAATCTGTCATTGATTACAGTCTATTATTAATTATTGAGGGTATAATTTCTGGAGGCGTATGAATTTCGAATTGAAAACGATCGAACGATCGTGCGAATCGTAGATTTATCGAAACACCGTGCAATTATTTTTTGATTACAATTCACAGTGAATTGAAGTTTTTACAATGAAAACGAAAAACGCTTCAATTTATCGAAGCAATTAACGATCTTACATGAACTTTGGTGATTTTTTAGAGTACAATATTTCTAGAATTTCAATTTCTCGACGAGTTTTTGATTGAGAAAATCACTTTCTAACGATTAATATCCGTATTTATTATGCATTGAAATTTTATTGCCTACTCAATTTTTCAATTCAAACGAGGATACGTTACGAATAATCGGCTTTACTTTATTCGGCTGATGCTGCTGTCAGTCGAATGTTAAAGACAAGATTTAACTTTGAGGCTGATTAATGAACGGCGATAAGCAGGTCAACATTTATCAAAATTTTCATCTTTTCAACAAATTTTACCTCACCAGCTACAATTCCTTTCTCCGTTATTTCGATTTTTTCCACTCATCTCTCTCGCCTCCGTAGCCGATATTTTATAAATACCTTACACTTTTGTTTCGTTTATTCAAATCGTATCAATAATCGTTACTCGAAAGCTAATTTACTTTACGTATCAACGAAAAAGAAATATATTCCTACAAATTTATCGCCGGTAGATGCAAGGTTATAGAATTAGTTCACACATCATTTTACGAAATGAATTATTCACTTAAATATATGTATATATCTAATATAAGCAACGTTTAATATTTATTATTTACCTTGTACGGTATTAAAATTTCTCATCAGTTTATTCAACTTACAGCCCCGAGCTGCGAAAAAGTTGAAAAGAATATAAAGAACAATTTATTCTTTATGTATTATATGTATATATACATATGTATGTGTGTACATAATTTTCTTGCCGACTAAATCTTCTTCCAAAGTTCGTGAAAATGACTTTTTCCTTACACTACGTGATTACACTGTATTCTCCGAATTTTCTCGTTCGTTTGTGCTTATTTATACACGTACATGTATTATGTGTGTGTATGCATGTACGTTTGTATATATGGATGTGATACATAGAATTTGGCCGGTTTACCGCATTGGAATGAAATTAATACCAATATCGTTAAGTGAAAACTTTCCGCTCTTCGGTCCAACGGAATGGTAAACTTGGCGCAATAATCCGCTTACAAAGTGTTCTAATTAAATTGAAATTATTTAAATTGGCAGGCGGCTGGCTGCTTCGGAGAACGAAGGCGATGATTATTCCTTCCATTCGACATGCACGTACATACGTACATCCGTGTGTGTGTGTGTGTGTGTGTTTTGTGAACCTACGCCTGGTAAATAATATATAAATATATATATATATATATGTTTTTTTTTATCCTCCACCTTCCGCAGCTCTGATTTAATATAATTTTATTCATCATTGTTATACGTTAATTTCGTTGTATTTTTCATTTTCTTCCTCCAATTCCCCATCTTCCCTTTCCAAGCCTCCTTGCAGGGCGCACTAATTTCCAGCGCGTCGTGTTTTAAATCCACCTTACCGCTCGACATGCACGTCATTGTCAGATCTCTTTTCAATTACCCCACCTCGACATTGGCCGGCCAAACAAGACTCGCGAAAAACAAACGTATACGTATATTAGGGTGGCCTTTGACAGGGTTGTTTTCCAATTTTTATACTCCCAGGGACTTGAACCCTGTCAAATTGATAGAAAAAAAAATCTCTCAAAATTTAAGCTCTTTGCGGTCCGAGTATCTTGTGGACATAACGCGGGAATAATATTTTTTACTAGTTGTCATTTTAGAAGTCCGACAATATTGAAAAACGATAAAAGCTCTGATGCATTAAAATCTTAAATGAAAGCGTGCATATGTTAATTAACGTTGAAAGTTTAATCTATGTAAAATTATCATTCTGTCAAGTATAGCTGCGAAATAAACAACTGTATAATAAAATATATCACATTGTATTTTATATAACTATATACGTATAGCTGAAGCTGATTTTCATTCGGCATTTTTTTTCCATTTTTTAAGATATTTTTTATGATTTTACTTTGGTAAATTTAATATCAGACTCTTCCGTGCAATGCCGCGCTTCTTTATTCATTCGTTTATTTATTTATAATGACTCTGTCGCGTTATTCTATTATTATTTTCACTGTTAGTATAATTTTCCACAACGTATAATACGAATCATCCGCATTCGTTGCTATCGGGTAATTATGAGTTACAACGCATCGTAATATTGTTACTTCCATTATTATATAGTTAACCATTTAACCCGCAAACTTAACTGACAACAACGAAGGTCTAATTACGAGTGATCGCAGCGCTTCTGTCTTAATTATAATTCGTAATTATTTTTTACAGCAGTATTTCCCCGTACTCGTGTTAGAATTAAAAAATATCTCGTCGGTGAGATAAATTGATTTATTTTTTTGTTTTCAAAATGTTAAAAATCGGTACACGTTCGATTTTTTAAAAAACAAGTCATTTTTTGTTCTTTTTTTCATTATTTCAAACGTAATCGGTTCATCATATAAGGCTTGGACGTAATTCGTCACGTGGGTTGTATAGATTGTTATATGTATATTTACGTTACGCGAAACCGGCAATCATTTTCGTATCACGTCCTCTAAGGTGTATGTTTGAATATTGGAAAAATTGTTTCGTAGTGCGATTTGCAGCGATTCGAGAAAATCCGTGTCCCATATTACAGGCGACGTGAAATCAATCTCGATTTATCAATCAATACAACTCGCAATTTTCTCGCCAATATTTCATCGGTACATATAGTTATATTCGGCCGATACGCCAGAGCCCACACAACGTAATATTAATAACCTCCAGTGAAATTTTCATTCGAAATTATATCCTAGGTTCAATGAATTATTCAAATGATACGAAGAGTATTTTAGCTGACAAAAAAGAAAGATGAAAACGACACGTTTCTCCATTTCGACACTCGATCGTTGAATCTCATTTTACCGATACGAATCAATAAATCATCCGGAAACTTTATTTTAAATCTAAACTCGTATATCATTGTTCTATAAATGAATTATCGAGGAAAATTTTTATACAGCTGTGTTTCTAAGAGTTATATATATTTAAAAATTATATTTTTACCTGCTATCAATATAAAATTTATCTAGCTGTACGTAATAGCGTAGTATTTTTTTCCCCTCTCGTTTGTTTGCTTGTATTTTAACTTTAACGTCTATCGTTAGAATACATTAATTTGTTTCTCTCTGAAAAAAAAAAAATAAATAAATAAACAACCAACAAACATGTAAAATAGAAATGCAACGAGTAATATGTGTCAAAAACAAGTATGTAAGTAATAATATGGATGAAAGGACGAGATGTAAAATTCGACGTTATTTTCTTATCTTTATCTCAATAATTTTTATTATCATTACATGGAAAATTGTGTTTTATGTGTAGGAAAATATTTACGAAAAAGTATAACATTTTGGTATTTTTTTTTTTTTTTTTAATTCAACCAAATGATCTGTCATACCTTCAGGGCAAATGATATTTAATTAAAAATATGGACGAACGTTTCTAAATTGAATTTAAAATGCCTTCCGATATCTGCAAAGGATAATAATTAATCTTCGCGACTAATTCTCTTGGTGAAATAACGTTTATTTCTATAAAAATACCGAATTTCAATTATAGTCGACGGGTTATTTGGGAAAAAAAACTGTAAAAGGTGAAGAAACTATATAAAAGGGTAAAAAAGTAGAATTGCCGGTTGATAGGAGGACCAGAATATCGAATTTTCATACTCGCAAAAATCCTATTCGTAGAATGTAAATGTGTGGAAAGTCCAAGTGTAGAAAATTGAAAGCATAGAAAATCGTAATACAGAAAGACAAAATATAGAAAGGACTCTGTATTATCGACAAAAATTCTGACGATTCTACAGTTCGGCATTTTGTGTTCTGACCATTTTATTCTTGTGCTCCTCCATCCTTCAACCTTCGACATCTATAAATTGTACAAAGTAAGTTTCCACTTTTTTGAGAATTCGATATTACGGCCCGTTTCGATTTTTTGATCATATTATATTCTCACCCCCATTCGTTACTTTGTATAAAAGAAACGTGGAGAGGTCATAGGTGGTGGGATGTCTTCGCAAACTGAAGAAAGGGTCGTTGTCAACGAAACTGTGCAGGTCTGACGGCCGAGGCAATAAATCATACAGTCCCACGAGTTCGTGAATTGGAAAGAAGAACGGTAGATATCGAAAAAAAAGGGGCGAAACCAGAGAGCGAGTGAGAAGGAGAGAGACAGGGTTGAAAAATACGAAAGGGACGAAACAGAAGTTATATCACGGTACAGAATGTCTCGCGGTATCTTCCCCCGACGTGAGTTTCTCGAATTGCGAAAGCTTTTCCTCGGAATGCAATTCGCTGCTGCACAACAAACGAAAGATAATATCTTTTATCTCTTGACTGAACGTAAGATTTAAAAATAAAAAACAAAAAAAAAAAAATTTAAACCAATTGTCATCAAAGCTTCGGAAAAAAAAACTATCGGTTTCTTCTTTTACGTCAAAAATATATGCAGTATATATACCTGATCGATGTAAAAAATTTCGCGAGTTAGATCTCTCGCGGGCTTTTTTTTCAGGACCTCTCTCAAATCTTTCTAAACCAAAAATGTCCGACGATCGTCCTTCATCCTCCCCTTTCCTCGGCCACTTCCCCAATCTTCCTGTCACAGGTTCTATTTTCGTATATAATAAAAGAAAAAGAAAACGATTTGAGGGTGTAATAATGTAACGATATCGACGATCTCTTTCAGCCCGGTTTCGTTGATTTGAACAAAAAATAAAAAAAAAAAAAAAAATAGAAATGACGGATAGTTTTCCATCCTTTTGTTCTTCTTTTTTTCTCGCGTTCTGCATAGAGGACGAAGAGGAGAAAAAAAAAAAAGAAACAAAAAGGGGGAAAGATTGAAAGACGGGAAAAAAATGAATCAACCCCTCGAGTCGTTGTTTCCAATACCAATATTCTCTCCTTCGGATTGGCGTCTATGTATGTATATACGTATATCACCACTGTGTGCACAAAGCGAAATAGAGAGAGCGTTCCGAATCTGTGAAAGCATCGAGATCGAGAGCGGGAGAGAATAAACAATAAAAAAAAAGAAGGAACCAAAAAAACACAGAAGAAGTAAAATAAATAAAGAAAGAAAGAAGGATTCACCCTCGAACAAGATGAATTATTGTGCAGGTGTAACCTATACGTTGTTCGATTCGATATTTTCCATGATCAATTCCCTCGATTCCGTGTCCACGAGCAGATTCTTGGAGCTACGGAGAACGGTGTCAAAGAATCGTAATTACGTACGAAAGCGTACGTTTTCTTATCGTCTTTTCAAGATTGTTGGCAGGACGCAATGTAAATAATCAGCTGTGAATTATAAGGGAACATTATCTTTCGTTTGATTCTTTCGTTTCTCGTTTTTCCGCAATTCCAGATTCCCAGGGATGCTTAAACAGCTCTGTGCCGTGTTGATCCAGCCTGTTAAACGTTATTTGAATAATTCGATTTCCCTTAACCCGGTACACCGCTAATTTATTCATATAAACGACGCGGTCCGATGTCAAACCATGGTTTTATGCCTTACAGAGAGGTATAAGTAATCCGGTTAATGAGAGTGAGGAAAGTGTAATAATGATTGTTTAGCTAATGAATATTGTATAATAACATATAAGTAGCTTTTTCTTTAAAATAACGAATCAATTTTCATCACTTTATATTTATTTTTATCGTGCGAAATAGATGCGTCGTAAATCAATTGATTAGGTATAGTATTTATTTATTATTTTCTACCGTTGCCGCGATAATTCGATCGCGAATATTACGGTCGATGGGAAATATTTTGTCTGGAATAATTAAATGGTACAGAATACATATATATTATGCATAATTTATTCGCAATGAACTATCACCTTGGGCTGATTGTGCGATTACCGGAAATTAAACAGAACCGTACATTCGAAAGTGGGAAATATTGTGGCTGCGTGTCGTGTGATTATACAAATATGATATACAATATACGTAGTTATCGATGAACGGAGGAACTTTTCGATGGTATAAATTTAAGGGGCTTTTAACCATACGAGAATCAATATTCAGTTTTCGATCAAATTTGGCAATTCAATGGATTTACGTTATTCAATCATCAGATTAAAATTTTGTATCGATTCGCGTGATTGTTGATGAAATTTATGCAAATATGTCTTTGCTCATTTTGCACGTATTCTTATGGAAGAGTGGACGAGAATTGAAGTTATCAATTAAATTTCTAACGAAGTGACGCTGAAATTTCGTTGAAATTTTTTTTTCGCAGCAGAAGCAAGTCCGACAATAATTGATAAAGATATTTCAGAGTTATTCACCACTTCCATGACGTTGAATAAAATTATTTAAAAAAATGCACGCACATGTCCGAGGTTGTATCCAGTTGCGCAGGCCATAAACACGTTGCGACGTGGCAAGAGCGAAACGCGCGCGTAAAACATGAAATTACTGTATCGGAGTTACTTTTCGGTTAGAAATAAAAAAATGAATTTTACGCATGACAGATCTTGGAAGTGTACGGAGCGAATATGCAAAGCTTTCGCAATAACGCGACGCGACGTTGCCAAACTCTGAAAAACCAAATACGCTAGTCAGACACGCAAAGCAACCGAATTTCGACTGGCTGCGTAACGCCGTTAAAGCTTCCATTTTGGTAACTTGATGTGGACAATTGACTGCGAGTGCGACGATTACTTTAGAGGTGAAACGTAATCAATGCAAAATACCTGCATCCAGGCCACGTTCTAACGGCTGACGGTTTCTAATTCCTTCTTTGTTTCTTTTTTTTTTTTCGCAACCTGTCAGGGGCTGTCGGTTACAGACGGCTCGCCGTTCCGGCGAATCGATGCGATCGCGATTCGATTGCATACCCATAAGCAATGAATTTGCCTATCCAGTTCAGTAAATGCGGATAATTGGGAGTGAGTCACACAGACAGACTGGTCGGAAATTGCAGGGATCTGATTCTGGCGTTTACTTGAGAAAGTTGGTTGGCCAAAAGTCCATACTTTTTATTAACTTTATTGCGTTTGACAAACTATTGTACTCAAAGTTACGAAAATCTCTTTAGGTAGAAGAAAAATTGGAAATAATGGATTTATAAACAAAAGCTTCGATGATGAATAATCCCTACAATATTATTGGAAGTCTGATACATTAGTTCAGATTCGTTTTTCGATGACGCATTTTATCCGGCAGAAAATGCAGATTCTGCATCGATTTATAGTTTTGTGTTTAATTTCATATCACGGAATCGATACTGATAACGAGTAAAAAATGGCAGTATCGCGTTGACCACTGAAAAAAAAAAAGAAAATGTAGAATATAGTTTTTTGAATAGAATTATAATCGTCGTTGAGTGAAATCCAGCAATTATACGATATTTTTCATTAAGCATATTTAAGTGATTTAAAACAAAACTTTTATTCATAATTCTAGTATTTTTAAAGAGATATCTGCAGCGAACGTGTAGAAAAATTTAACGAGTATTAAAAACACTCTGATATCAATTGTAGTGAAAAAGTATTGGTTGTTTGTCAACCAGCTTCTTAAATTTATTACGAATAAAAAGATTCTCTCATTTATTAGACAAATGAAAGAAAGTACGGATTACGGTTTTTGATTCTTTGAAAACGGATGACTAATTACATTTTTTACGTGTACAAGAACTTTGGTGATTTTTAAAAGAGATTCTTCAGATGCACTCTTTACGCCTCTTATTATTCACCCGCTACGCTTTGTAAATCTCAAAAGTTTTCTTGTATATACTTCTCGCACGCAACTTGTGCAATCACAGCTACGATTTATTTTCCCGCTCTCGGGGATGCGGACTTTGTCAATAGTCGCAAAGCGAAACTTGAAGAAGAAGAAGAAGAAGAAGAAGAAGAAGAAGAAAAGTAAAATCAATTTGGAAAGGAGTCGAGGGGAAAGAGTTATGATATTTCATCCCTGCGAAATATCGATGCGGATTTTTTTTCCCCCGTGGTAGCGATGAGATTCACCTTCGATTTTTAAAATGTCTGTATTTTCGAAAAAAGCTATCGTTTTTTCAATACTGTATCAAGAAATTTGCCACAGAGACTTGAAATAACTCACAGTTCGTAAAATTGATACGATTATACAGACAGATTTTGGTGCAGGCTCGAAAATTTTTATAATTTGTCCAGAATTATACACCAATTTCACTTCATTGCAAATGAAAATTAGTACAGCATTTTCCGTTGAAGTTTAACCACGTTTGCCTAATTTATCGACATCCTGCAACGCGAGTGATTACGTTAAAAATAACGAATTCCAATTGAACCAATTGAATTTATTCAACCGCCAAAATCGCGTACAAATGCACCAATTTTTCTCCCCCATTATACGAATATGAATAAATGACGAGTTAATCAGGCTTGAAAATAATTTACGATTTTTATTATCGCGATTGAATTTGTTCCGGAGCTACGAACGTACGACACGGTGTGTAAAATAGGAGAAGAAAAACTGTTCTCATTTTCTAATTCAACCTATGTCGTCTGTGAGCATTGAAATTCCGATATCAACAATCCTCTACAACTCGCATATATTTCTTTTCATCCCTCTCTTCATTTATTTCCACCCCGATAAAATTTCTCTCCCTTTATCACTCGACGTACGTATATACATATACAAGCCTTCTTTTATATCGCGCAATTTGCCCGCTCGTGCGTGTAAAATGCCGATAACAGGTTGAAAATTCGGCTTCGAATATACCGGAACTGCAGGCGCATTATAATCGACTGTCACCGGTTAAACGCGTCGATGTGCATTCTCCCCCTTCTCACGTTGCACTTTTTTCTATCGTATACATATTTTTCTTTTTCCCTCGCTTCACGATCGATGACGAACAAATATTCTGCAACGCGAAAGCAGAAAAGGAGAGGTTGAAATTTGTTTTTTTTTTTTTTTTTTTTTATTTTTCTTTTAAACTGCGAAAAATAAATGAAATAAAATAAAACGAAGAAGGAAGACGGGAACGACGCGTGAGCAAAAAAAAATTTTAATAAACATCCGAGGATGTAAAAGTTTTCCCACCGATAGACGATGTTGTGTTACAATCTGCAGTCTTCTAAAATACGATATGTAAGCACCCCCCAGTCTACACGTTTCTCTTTCGGCTCGGCTCGGCTCGGCTCCGCTTCCCTAATACTACACGGCATTTAAGCTCCTACAATGTTTTCCAATCTAACTTTACTTGTAAATCCTATCATATCCTCAAATTGAGTTACGGGTACAACTCGCCCAGACTCGCCTAGATATATTGTACGTTACACGTCTATACATACAAATACATACACACACACACACATATATGTATATACCTACTCTTTTTCCCTTCCACCATGCGGATATATGTATATATGTATATAAGGGTGCGGGTAAAAAATCAGAAAAACCAAAAATCGGAATGGTCAGAATTTCGAAAATAAATATATTCGAAAACTCACAATCAAGAAAGAAAAAAGTGGTGAATATTCATTAAGCCAGATATGATGGAAATTGAATATAAAGGTATCGAAATTTGAAGTTGTAGAATTTAGAATACACAACTGGTGAAAATTCCGAAAGGCCATTAACGGACTAAGGCAAATGCGATTGCTCGCAAACATAAATAAATAACCTTCGGATGGATCGTAAAGTAGAATTTTCGTCTAGTCGAGTTCATAAATGTGAAGGATCAAGAATGAGAACGGTTAGAACTCCGAGTAGTAATCTCATAGAAAGCTCGGAACATAGAATTGCAATATATCAGAAGAGTCAATAACTCGTATCATATTAGGAGCCAAGAAATATATAAGTTTATATGGTAGCAAGTAAAAACAGGCACATCGTTGGCCACGTTCTAAAAGTCTAACCCAACAGCTTGAACGATTCAAAGTTGTCCATTTGCATTGCGTTCTTTCTTCTTTATTGAGTATTGATTAGAGAATTTGTTTGACTCTGTATGTAAAACGTTTTACAAATCAAAATAGATTAGTTGGATAGAATCGGAATGTGAAATTCTGGTGGTAAGACATCTATGTGACTATACGGTTACTTTCGGAATACTAATATTTCTGAATTGTACGATTCTGAGTAACGACCCTTCTACATTCTGGAACTTTCTACAAATTCGTTCTCTGGAATATTGACTCTGTATATTATTAAATTCCGCATCTTTGAATTCTTGGATTAACGTTTTCCGAAGTAAGTGGGTTCGGATTATAGAGCCCTCTAAATACATTTCAGGTAAACCGCAGCTTTTTATTGGCCACCATTCGGGACTTGAAATTTCTGACGGTATCTGTTCTCTTGTACAATTAATTATTCGAGTTTATTAAATTCGGAATTCTGACCATTCTGATTTTCGGTTTTTCTGATTTCTTACCCCCACCCCAAGTTTGAAAAAAAAATACTTGAATATATTTTCGTTTGACGCAGAAATAAAGAAATGGCACGGGTTTAACGAAATCGCAATTTGTGAATTTGTGAATTTCTACGATTTTCCATCATGGCACTCCCTGAAAAGTTTGTTCAGGTTAAAACAAAGGTGCTGGTAAGAGATAAGCGTTCTACGTTACGTGGAAGATCACGTTCCGTTGATTTTTCACCTTTACACATTTTTTGAAATTTACGATGCGTCGTGAATGAGAATTTTCTTTTTTTTCATTTTGTTTACTCGAATCATAATATCAATTCACGTCAATAAGAAAACCCACACTTGTGATATTAAGTCTCCAATCGATGTTTCTTTTCATTATAAACTCAAAAAATAGTTATAATACGAACGTTCAATTTTGGAGAATAAGATTCCCGGTTGATATATCGTTCTGTTATGGATCCTGATCATTGGGTTGAATACAAACGTCAGGAAAGAAATAATAATTGAAGTGCCGCAACGTGTTTCATAAAAAATTCAAAAACTTGTGGAAAAAAGTGAAAAATCAATTAAGCGCGATCTCCAACGTAACGTAAAATGCTCATCTATTCACAGAATCTTTCTTTTGACAAATTATTTTTTACTAAAACACCCTAATATGTATACATGTATATATATATATATATATATACATACATCGTATACGATAAATGGAAAAATAAATCTCGCATTCCGTGCATGCATGCCGCTAACGGATGACAGATTTTCTCTCACACCATAAATATACGGGAGCCTAGAAATTGGCGTAGAGTGTTTTCCTCGCGTTTGCGGATCCGTGCGTGTTCTTTCAGTTTTTGATTACAAGCAGCTGCGTTCGCCGGCCGCTTCGCGGACGGAATAAACTTTTGATATTCGATTTCTTTTTTCGCGATTTCTTTCATACATATATATATATATGTAGATATATACCGTTTTTCTTTTCATTCTTTGTTGTTGTTTTTTTTCCTCCTATCTTCTTTCGATCTCGAATCTGCGATGCATCTTTTTTTCTTTTTCTCCTTCCTTGTAACCGGTTCTTTTTATCCTCCCTTAACTTTTTTGCTTTCGACTTTACGCCAATTTTGACTAGACTCTCTTTTCCGCCCACACTAGATGTTGAAACTGCGACGAGTTATTGCCGAGTCGCGATTTTCTCGTTTCCAGTAAGAGGGGATTTTCGACGAATAACGAGCAGTGTGTGTTTCAGAACGACGCGACGACGACGTCGCGACGTCATGACGTCACGCGACGCTGCGATATTATTATACATTGTGTACATATGTGCAGATAAGACGTATTCGTGATAGGAGGGAAGTTTTATTTTTACTTTATTTGCCTTGCCGAAGGTATAATGGAAAGAAAAACACACTGTAAGCTTTGGCACTGATTGATAGTTGGTAATAATTCAAGAATTCAAATCGAACGAATATCGACAGACTTCTTCTCGTATAGATCGGGCAGCCCATTTATAACAGAAATTCTTTTCAATGTTATACGCTTATATGCATACTGCGCGGTTACGATTAACTTGAAATTCGGAAATTATCATAATTTCACATTCCCACGACGTCTGGATTTGACTTCAGTAATTTTTAGTACTGGAAGTATTTCCGATATCGCTCGTGGCGAATGAAAGGCGCGGTAATTAGGGCTAATTAACGTGTCGCGCATTAATAATACGCCTTGTAAAACATTTCGATACACCCACAGTGAGAATTGAATATTCTCGGATATTTGGACACGGTTGAAACTTGCTAATTTGAAAACCGCAACAATTATAAGAATAATAATCATAATGATAATGCGTGTCGAAAATATTTGGGGCAACAAATAAAATCGCTCGATACCGAAAAATTGTCAAGTCGAAATTTAAACCTTCAAATAAATAGACGATCGAAAAAGTTTATTCCTGCGTGGAAGTTTTTTTCACATCTGACGATGAGGTCCACAAATTTACATTCGTCTTTCCATCTAGATCTGGGAGTTGAATAATTAATTTCTTTGTTATTACTTTTTTTCTTCATAAACTCGAAAAAAACAAAAAAAAAAAAAAAATTCAAGAAATTGAAAAATAAAATGCGGACAAAAATGAAGGATGAATGAAATTATCAAATCGACAGTTTCTAGGTGTAATTACCTATACAGTTGTGTTATTGTACATTTCAATTCGATATTCGATTTTTGCCGAGAATTAAAAATTGGCCAAAATCTTTCAAACAACATTCAAACAAAGCGTAATATAATAACTGTCCCGATTCCTGATCACTCGAAAAACAATCGGATGTATAAATAAACATGCGATGCTGTAGCGCATTTTTGGATCCGTTTGAATATAGAAAGTAAAAAAAAAAAAAAAAGAAAAGATTAATGTTTCCTGTCATACTTTGATTACGAAAGAAATTTGAACTTTTTTTTTCATAGTTATCAAATAGACGTTATAATAAAATTAGTAGCATTACAAAAATACAAGATTAAAAATTCTTTTTTCTCATTCGTTCGAAACAGTCAGTGCAATATCGCAATTTTTGTTTTCATCGTAATAAATTATTCCTCTTGAATGTTTCATCAAATTTGAATATTCAACGATGCCGGAACGACGAAAAAAAAAAGAAGATGTTTCAAGTGCGTTTGCATGAAACACTCTATTGGAGAAAAAAAAACCAAAAAAGAATCAATTTATATCGTAGAGAGAAATCGCACGAATTGACCACAATTCTCAGCAACTTGCCGAGCGATATTTCAAACGATGAATCGATATATCCATACGTGCGTTGATGAAAAATTGAATTAATTTTTATTCTTGCTCCTGCTTAAAGTTATCTCCAAAGATCTCAATGCACGAATAATTCTCAGTAAAATTAACAAATAGCATCGTTACTTGTCGAATGAATTTCATTTCACCCCGAGATTCAAACGTCGAGCTTTTCGCCTACGGCTCGGCCGCATGCGGCCATTAATTTCGATTAGCTTCCAGGTAGACATAATTTAGCTAACAAATTGGAATTTCTGCATGGCGCATCGGGTTTCGCTAACCAAATACGGATTCTCGTAGTAAGTGCTGCTTCGAAAGGGACGCCGTTTCAGCCATGTCCGCGTAACATATTTCCGATAATTTGCGCGGAACACTCACCCAAGAGAGTCCGGCTCCCGATTATTAACTTAACCAACTTCATCCTACATATATATATTATGGTTTAATTACCTTTGAATACAATTTCAATGTCGAATAACTTTTAAAGGAGTGAATCTCATGAAAAATGTTGAGAGACCTTTTTTGTAAAGCATCAAATTTCCCACAAAAATAATGGTTTGAGCTATGAAAATATTGATTTTTCTGGTAATTACAAAAATCAAAAATTCAAACAAAAATTTGAAAAAACAAATCAATGTTTAAGGCACGATTACAAGGAAACGGCTCGATCTACGTCAATTTAGTAAGAGAGCTTTTTTGTAGGAAATTTAATTTCCTTCAAAAATATGGATTGATAAAAATTTTCAGATTGAAAATTGACGGATTTTGGGTAAAAAAATGCGGCAACTGTTAAAACATCAATAGCTGTAACGATACACCCCTTAATATTAATATTAAGGGCTCAAACTTTCGGGATAATTTTTATCTGTCGTCATGAACAATCTTTTTACAGTAACATTAAAAAAAAAAATTCTTCGTTTTTTTTGGCCCAGTCTAATATATATGTATATATTTTATATATATATGGTATAGAGGTATATTACACACGTCGTCTCTATGGTCAACCATTCGCCACCAATTTCTCTGGACCTAGTTTCCGACGACCATTAAATTCGTCCTGCGGAGAGAGATACTCACGTAACGCTGTGAACATACTGAGAATGACGAAAAATAACGGATTATTTTTTAAACTCGATTAATCGATAGACTATATTAATTATTTTTCCTCGCGATCGATTTTTGTTTTTTTTTATACTCCCATACTCAATTTATCTGATTAAAGTATCGATTATTATTATCATTGTTTTACTTGCTAAGATGATTGTTCAATACAATAATCGAAGGATAAATGAATATTTTCATCTGAAATATTAAAATATTTTTAATTGAACCATAAATTATAAAAAAACTTTTCCGCTGTTGAGACTACCTACTAAAATTTACAAAATTTTGGTTTCATGTACACCATTTCAAAAAAAAAAACTAATTCGTCGATAATGAATTGATTAATTTTTAGCGATTCGATCGAGTCGCGTTCGATTATTTTTTTGGACTCGATTAATCGACGCACTGATTATTATTTTTAGCTTAGTGGCCGTCGCTCGAACATTCCTTATATGTACATAAACATGTATTATGCATACATTTCGAAATGAACGAGGGAAATTCAGATGAAAATAATAATTAAGAGTCACTTTTTGCCGTCATTGTTTTGAAATAGATGATTGGATAAAGCGATTAGGGTAGTGAATTTTTTGAAAAATGGCACATTTTTATTATTTATTTGATATAGCGGGAAATTAATACGAAAATATATTTTGGAATATTTGAGTATTATGGTTGTGCAATAATTACATTTCGAATGATGATTTTTAAAGAAAAATAATCGATTTATTGTAAACCACTTGAGGTTGTTACATATATAATGTTTTAGAATCGACAATATATATATATATATATTTATATTTATATTTATATCTATAATAATAATAATGTTTTCACTACAATTATACGTGTATAGGAGGACATTATTTACATTGAAAGGAAATTTACTATATCGTAAGTTCGTATTTCCATATTATATACAAATAAATATTATCCTATAAATTTACACCGTGGTTTTATTCTTAAGGTTGCGGAAAATCTGGTCAACGGTTTCTTTCTTTTCTGTTTTTGATTTTCTTTTACACAAAACTAACTTTACATCGTATTCTATACGGTAGATCCGATAACTTGTTACTGTTACTATTATTATTATTATTATTATTATTTTTATTACATATGAATTAAAAAAAAATGCGACGAAATTGGAAATTATGAGAAGATAAAAAATTGGCAAAGGATAAAAAAACTTGGGCAGTCTACTTTTTCTTTTTCTTTTTTTTTTTTCCACATTCCTTTCTTTGCATCTGCACTTTTTTTTACTTTTCCAAATCTACGGCGTAAAAATATAACCGCGGAGTAACGAATTTATTCTCCTCGATACATTCGATGGCGTATTAACAAAATAATGTAGGCATAGGTATATAATAATGTAAGGTATAATACTATAGGATTTTTTGTTTTTCTCGTTTTCAAGTAACAAAACTACATATATATGGATGTGAAGATTTGAAACATGCAAATATTTGTAGTATCGTTATTGTAATTGCAATCACTTCCTGAAATTAAACACAAGATTCTTTCGATATCATCATTGTATTATTTTATACGCAATAATACAAACATTTTTTCTCTCTTCTTCACATTTCATTATATTTTTTATTTATGCATCACCTATGTTGTTTTTTACGTTACATTATCTAATATCGCGTTTTAGGATGCCTCATTTTATATTACGATATACCGTGCGCCTATTTTTTTTTTATTTTTTTTTATTTTTTGTCTTTTTGCAAATGAAGTTTATGCTGCATGGCGTAATGCGAGGAGTCTCTCCGAGTACATGTATAAACGATAAAATAATACGCGCTGTATCAGCGAAGCAATCGCATGCGAAAAATTGATCGATACACTCCGAATAATATATTCGAAGCTTACATACTGATGGAATTTCGATCATCGTCATCGTTAAAATATATAATAATAATCCCTTTATGTACACAGTACAAAATAAATCGACCGAAATTATTATTATTATTATTATTATTACTACTATTACTATTATTATTAAAAATGATAGGGTAGATTATACGGGTAAGGAGTGTGTAAATAAATGTGCGCTTTCGTTCACTTTTCGCTCGACGAATCGATACATTCGTTTATCTATCTACAAACTATTACGAATAGCTAAAAATTAACGCACTTCTATACCATGCATATTTTTTTTTTTTTTTTTGGTTTTTTTTTTCTTGATTTTTTTTTCGGATTTCACACTTTTACGTACAATTTGCGATTGGTATACGATTCATGCGTGTGTGCCTATTGTATTTTACCCGTGGAGAATGTATGAAATCGACGAAATTCCAATCCCGCTACAGTCTAGCTGAATTTTGTTATACTGTATCGTTAACTAGGACTATAATTTACAATTATGCCTATAAATATATAACTTAATTACTTGTAACAATGAAACTTGCCGGTGAGATGGTAGTAGCGGACAGAAGAGTGTTTTTTTTTGTTTTCTTTTTTTCTTTTTTCTATCCCATTTTATACAGTCTCTCTTCGTTACTAATATTTTTGGGAAAACTGAGGTGTTTCTTGTTTTTTTATTTCATTATTTTCTCGAGAATGATCGTTGCATGCGCTAATGAAATAAATTAAACATGATATTTTTTATACGTAGAATAACGTGTGTGTGTGTGTGTGTGTATGTGTGTATATATATGAATATATATATATATATATTGTACATGCTTATACATAATATTACGTTTGTAAATGACGGTGATGATTATCATACTGACTGAATATGTCGACGGACAAATTTGAAACGTATACTTCCGTTTAAAGTGAACCCGATCTCACTGACAAGCTTATTATTGTTGTTATTATTATTATTATTATTATATTATTACTATTATGTATTTAATGGTAAAGCGTTTTTTACACAGGAATAAATGTCAGTCGTGCACACGACCGCTTAAAAAGAATAAAAAAAAAAAGAAAGGAAAAGCGGTCACTGAGATTCAACGTGAGTTGTTGGTTCATATTACATGTATACCTTATTATCATCATCGTCTCTTTAACATCGATCAAAAAGAATACAAATACATCTGACAAAGATAGCGGGATAAGAAAGAATAGACAAAAAGAAAATGATTTAAAAGAGAAAGATGGAAAAGAGAGTAAAAAAAATAAAAAATAACAATTGAATACACGATATCTGGATTATTCTTTGTTGCGTCAATTTTTGTCTTTCCAAGTTTTCATCTTGATTTTACGACGTTTTTTTCCTTTCCTATTAACAGTACAATATACTCTATTTTAAAACTTTTTACAAATACAAACTATCGGACGTTTCAATTTCCTGCAAATCGCTGTACATATTCGCGACAATTTTATACATTTCGATGCAAAACATTTTCTTTCTATCTTTTTCCTCATCTTTATCGCTGTCTCACTTTGTCTTCTCTCATCTCACAATAATGTAACAATTACGAGCACTATACACGTATTCACTATACATGGTATACGATGTTTCGCTGAAAGAAAAAAAAGTTGAAAAAAAAAAAAACAAACAAAATTGAACAATAAAGCATAAATACAATTATAAATGAAGCAATTTCAAAATGCGATTCTTTCACGATTATTATTTGTACCATTGCATTCACTGCACGCGCAAATAATATACCGAGAAATCGCTCGATCATATTTATGTTCGTACCTAATTAAGTCAAAAATGTACATTTGCATACATACATACATATACGTGTGTGTGTTTATACATATATGTATAAGGCGTAACAATATTTAAACGTTGTGCCAGCGTTTAATTCACCGATGAACATCCTTTCTTTTCCATTTTGTTTTTGTTTTTTTTTTTTTTGGTTGTTTGATTCGATGAGTCGGTGTTGAAAGCTTAGAGGAATAAGTATCTGCCGACTGTGAGTAAAACTATCGATAAAAATAGTCCTTCGGTTTTGGCTACGGCTCCTGAACTAGACAGACATTTCTTGATCGGGAACTTTTCGCAATGTTTCTGTAACGGAAATAAAAAAAGATACTTATTTCGAGTGAAGCGAAATGAAAATTTCGGAAAAAACGTCTCGTAATCTTTCCGAGACTTGTCGACGGGTTGAAAAATGAAAAAATGTGGCGAATAAAAAAACTAGAACACGCTGATACTTTGTTCGAACAACAAGAAGAAAAATAAGAGGAACAAAAAAAAATTATAATTTATCCCGAAACTTCAACGAACAGCATTGAATACAGTTTATTGTAAAATTGGGTTGCAGAATACAGGCGAATATTGCGATTATTGTGGCAGCTTACCTTGATCAGAGAGGAAGATGTTCTATCGAAGAATTCTTTTGTAAAAGTAGCGGTTTCCTCGCCGCATTTTACCAACACCGTGCGATACGAACAGTCGAGATAATTTTGGAATGAACTGTAACGAGAAGGACGGAGAAAAAAAATAATTTAATAAAATTGTTGAGTTATAAATGAAGCTTACCGAATTAAAAAAAAATTCTTACATAACTGTCAATTTTTATTCAATTCATTTTACTCTCGCTGCGGTATCGAGTGAAATTTTTTCCTATGCGTAGATTGCGCAAAAATTCGATTACGTCAAGGGCGAAAGGGCGATTAATTGGGGATTAATTAACGAAATTTTAGCCGGTTAAAATCGAGCCGAAAATTCGTCGCCGCGGTCTCGATGGTTGAATTAATCTTCGAGGAGGTAATGTGATTTTAAAAACAACGGCGAGACGAACGAATTCTTTTTTTTTTTTTAATTTCATTTATTTATTTTTTTTTATTTTATTTATTTTTTTTTTCCTTTAGGGAAATTAATTACGTCCAAAGAAATGAAGCGAGGGAGGAAGAGGAAAAGGAAACTCAATTCTCGGAGGAAATTATAATTGTAGATTTCCGAAAACAAAAAGCTTTGAGAATATTCAAATTTAAAATTAAAAGGATAATCAACTTATTACAGATACGGAGAACACGGAAGAAAACAAATGCAGGATTATGATTTATTATATAAACTTGAAAAAAAGTCACAGAAAAGCTCTGTCTCAAATCTGATCGTATCGAATTCGTTTGAAATCTTATCTCACGCTATTGAACGTAAAAAATAATTTCAAAGCTCACAGGATGTTTAAAAATGAAAAATTTCCGCAAACAACTTGAATCTGGGGTATATTGATTTTGGCAATTTTTTTCATCTCCCAAATTCGCCGATTTATCAAGAGCCCGACGATGTTACAAATAATTCTTTCATATTCGTCGTAAACAAGTATTTAAATTTAACTGCGCGAGGGACATTTTAATTTTCTCGGTCAAATTTACGCTTATCAAATTACATACGTGAATTATACACGATTTATTTCTTTTTGTTGTCGCGTAAAATTCACAAAACATCAGGCTGAACTAGAAGTCGGATTAAATTGCTTCAATTGAGCTTAATGCGACCGAGATGTATGCGCACGATGACGTCACGACTCGCAGCTATTCCAGTATTCCACAATAATTCTCGTGTATAATTCTCATTAACAAGGCCGTGCAAGACTACAAGGTACACATAATTGTTTCATTGACCGTAGCGTCGCTGAAAATAACTGCCGACTTAATTGGACGGTCACGGCCGATAAAAAAAAAAGGATGAAAAAATTTTATGCCCGTCGAAAGGATTATATACCGTAAGAATTGTCATTTCATCGCAATTACCTCTCCTATACAATATATATATATATATATATATATATATATATATATATATATATATATATATATATATATATATATATATATATATATATATATATATATATATATATATATATATATATATATATATATATATATATATATATAGGAATTATAAAATTTTTTAAACCCCTTTCTTTCCGCAACTATATCAATTTTTTAAACTCAATCAATACTCGACGTCAACTTTTTGCTGCACATATTGTTTTATTTTAGTTTATTTCATATAATAGTAACGACAGTAGTATTCAATTTGATTCAACTCACCAGCAAATCTCTTTCATTGGTTCGTTGGGCTTGATAACAGCCATCTCCTGCATCTGGGCTGTATATTTATGCGAACAGCTGTCGAATTGCGGTTTGACTTGTTGCATGCACGGCATGTGTTTTAGAAAATCTGAAACACGCGGTGAAAGTGATGATAATATATTTTTTTTTTTTTCTTCAAATTTCAATCAAACATTTTCGCATGTACAAATATTTTAACGGGTCAAGCGTTGAGAGGTATGGAGGGAAAAAAAATCACTGCGACTAATGACAAATTTTATTTATCATAATCACGAAAATGATCGTAATTATAACGGTTAATTAACTCGTTGGCGTAATTCAAGCCTTGTTGGCGGGTATTGTACGTAATGTCAAATATCGAGCATAAATATTTATAATGTATACAAGTAGAAGGGAAATTTTTTTCAAATATACAAATAATACACAGATACGATAATATTATCTTTCATACTCACTGTCTTGATAAGGTCCCTCCTGACAGAGTTCCATTATCGCTGTATTCACGTCTACGTAAAGTTCGTTGAAGTGTTGCCGTTGAGGTTCGTTCATGCATTGAGCGGTGTACCTTTTTATGCACGACACCGCCGACGATAGTTCTCTGTACGTAACGTAAACAAAGAAACACGTTTTCGATTAATAACATTGTTGATTAAGCAATAAATAAAAAAGAGTCTAGACAAGATATTTTAAAAAGAATTGAAAAAGATAAAAAAGAATATCGTTTTATATGTTTTATTACAGCGTTTGCAGTTATACGTAACATTTCAAAATCGTTTACGCGCGATCAAGTTCTATTATGTTACAATATACGTCGAGGATCGAGTCGAAAGATTAACGGAAATTGAGAAATGCGGGAAGAATTGTAAAGAAAAATCACCGCGGAGCGATAACGTCGTTCGATATTTAAGCCCCGATTAATACGAACTCTGATAAGAATCTTTCAATCCCGGATGCTAATGACTCGATCGTTTATTACGGTCTAAATCGGGCAGCAGGCCTCGATCCTTTGGGGGTAAAACTGAAAAGGATCCCTCAGGATTATATCCTAGATTCTAGAGTATCTATCTCGGAGGATATACGGCGGATGCGGACCGCAATTTCCGCGCTTGCATTATCAAGGGAAAAATTGGATTGATACGAGACGATGCGGATAAAATCGATTGCGATTTTTCAACTCTATATAATTCGGTTTTTCGGCATCAAAGAGAAAAAATAATCAATTTGTTATTACAATTAAACAAGGCATACAAAACATTAGTTATTGATTAGTATTTTTCCATTTTTTAGCACCAAAAAAAAAAGATAATGGTGAAAAACAATATATATATATATATATTGTTGCAGTTTGCAATCTGACCTAATTGCACTTGGATTGTTTGTCGAATAGAAATAAGATATAAAAAAATAAGACCAAATATCGTTTGCATAACAAATATAATTTATTCGTTTAAATTTCTTTTTTTTTTATGCAAATAGAGACCCGCATCGCTATACCTACAATTAAATTTCTCAATTGACGTTGGATTTGACGACTTTATATTCGAGACGCGTTAAAAAATGGTTTATTGTACCTAATCTGACAATAAGACGAACAGGTTGAACAATGTATGAGCTCCGGTTCCGTATCTTTACCAGTTCCGACGTTAAACGACCGTTGGGGTTGAAACTTTATTCATCATGTTATTATCCGCCTCGTTTCTACCCCAGGACCGAGAGTTGATTCGAAAACTTGATATCTTAGTACCAACTTCCGGTTACAAAGGCCGGATTATTACGGGCGTATAACGTATGGCGTAGTTAGAAATGTTCATGCAAAACTTTTAGTGCTTCGGGGTAGACAAGAATTTTAGTGAAGATTCAGAGAAGATTTCCCAGTGATTTCCAATGACTTTTCAACCGTTCTGGACGATCCTTAATTAACTCCGGTTTGGATAGAATCTCAGAGAATGTGTGCAACGAGTCACTGGGAATCGGTCGAACTTGTCCGGAAAGTCGGAAGATCATTGAAAATCAATGGAAAATCACTCGGTGAAATGAAAATGAACGGAAAGACGCGATTGTAAGATAAAAATGAAACGGGATATTAATTGATTGAAATTATTTTGGGTTATTTTTAAAGTGCTTCGCAACGATTTACAATTATTTCGTTTATTAATATCGATTGTTTTATCACGTTGTTTCGAAGAATGTTACGAAGCTGAAGTTGGTGACGTTGATGCAACGAAAGATTGAGGAAACGAATCATCGTTTTACAATTTCCTTGTGACTTTCACAGAAGTTGGCTTTTCAGAACACAAACACACGAGTATGATTGTTTATCATGGTTCACAGAATTTCAGACGATTCCAAAGGCGCGAACTAACTTTATTTACCCTTATAGAATATTCCAGTCATTCAAGTTCCTTTTACTATATTTACAATTTCATTTTCAAGTGTTTCCATATTTTTAACTTTTATACACTTTAGGATTCGGTGAGTATTTGTGCGTTTCGATGTTTTACTTACATGCAGACTCGTTGGAGTTGTTCCTTCGTAGTAACCAATTCTGACCAGTCGCTTGAGAGGGTTTGCAACGGTCTTGCACATCGTGCCAATTCTTCTGGTCCGCATGATTCGCCTCGACAGCTTGCCAGCACTGTAACAGAGCGAGAAAAAAAGCGGATCGTTAAAGAAATTATCGAATATCTATAGATTTGCGGATTCGGTGTGCAGGTAAATTCGGGTATGAGGCTGAAGTTAATAACTCGAGAAATTTAGGTGACTAAACGTTGGACAGGGTGGCCACTAATTTTTGGGGAAAAAAATCTATGACATTTCCAGAATTTCAAGGACCTAAAACCTAGTTTTTCCTGACATTTCATAAATATGAGTTTTTCAATGCATACGCGTATTGCGGTTTTACTGAATTTCAGGTTGTTCCAAGTTTCGAAGTAATTAATATTTATTTCACACAACGTTCAAATATACAAACTCCTGAACCTGACAAACGAATTAACGGCACAGCACTCTCTATTCTCTAGGAGTCCAGACTCTTCTACGAGTCTCGTATATATACAGTATACATATATAATAAGCCTTCTCTCGCTCTATTTCCGGACGGTATTCTATACCAACCAGCAGCAGGCTAAATTCTCCGACTCAGCACACTTACAGTACCTACGCCCTAGCATCCGTGACGTCTGTAATTCTGGATGAACCGAATTTAAAACGACGAAAACATAACGCGATATGCAGTAATTGAGTTAGAAATTCTCTATCCCTTCGTTTTTCCTTCTTCTTTGATATTTACGCAATAAAATTTGTGGAATAAATTTTAAACCGATTCCTTGGCTGGGTTGTCAAGTCTTCTACGAAAATCCTCCAAGGATCCGTTGGCAAATGTTTGACAGAGTTAAGCTCCGTGTAAGCTCCGCAGACTTTTGTAGACTTTAATGCAACCTGACGCGAGGCTCTTCTCCGTCTCTTTTTCCCCCTTTTCTCAACGTTTTAGCGTTAATCCAGTAGAATTGCACCGGGAATTACGTACAGTTTCGTTTCCATGCTCTGCTGCATTTTTTAGAAACATATTAGCACGAAAGTTTTACGTTGTTTTTTTTTCATTTGTTTTTGTTTTCGTTTTTTAACCGCGTTAAAACATAGAAACTGTGCATTCGTACAGCGCGAGGTTACACGTGATGAGGGGAGCAGACTCGAGAGTTAATTAATTATGACGCATGAATGCGATATTGTGAATTATGGTTTAACCCATCGTCTACCTGTTTGCACACCCGTGGAAAAACCATCCGTTCAAATTATTATACTTGATGTGGATTTAACGGGGATTTAATGGGTTTTGTTTACCTGCAGCTTATTTATTAGCGCGAAAATATATATATTTATACTTTATGCAATTAGTTGCAGTGTGATGAGAAATTGTTTCTGAAAGAGAGAAAAGAGAGAGAAAGAGAGAGAGAGTGAATTAATTAAAGAGAGGAAATTAATTGCAGAAACTTTCCGGTTACTGTTCGAGAGCCTTATAATATATATATACAGAATTAATCACAGAAATCTTTTAATGCAAGATTTACAGTGTAAACAATAATTTTGCGATATTTTATCGCACGGAAATATTCATTATATATACAAAAAAAAAAAAAATTGTGAATCGAATCTCGCGCGTAACTGAGAATATTTCTACCGTAATAGATTCAATAAATTCCAGATTCTGAATAAAATTCGTTTACAACAGTGTTACTTGTTTTATCATATTTTCTCTGTAGAGGTTATCAATGATTTTCCTTGCAGTGAATTTTTATACGAAAATTATGATCGTTGCTGGAGGATTGTTATTTTCAATAGCTGTAAAATACAAGCAACGATAAATCGTTGAAAATTATTTCCCTATCGTCTGCAACAGTAACAGAGAGTAAGATATAATTTCTAACCCCGCTTCGCTTTCCGCACCGGATGGATAATAAAAGTGCGGCTGTTATTCGAGTTTTCATACCGTACTTAATGAAGATATACGCACAAAAAGACCCCGAAGCGTGTATTGTACAATATAATAGTTCAACAAACTAAACCCGTGCTCCTTGTTACAAAGTTACAACAACTCTGTATCTCGGTTATTGTTACAAGTGCGGAATCAAAATGCCGTCTGCTTTATACGCGTATTACGTTACCACGATTTTCATTCTCGCATAGAATTTAACGATCAAAGCTGCGGAGAAGTAAATTTTTTTCCTCATTCTCTCTACGACGTTATTATCATTTATCACACTGTTAAACTCCCATAACGATGATCATCGCGCGTGCAAAACGACGCGCTGTTACAAAACGTTATTATACACATATTATATGCAGCATTTGATAAAACGACTTACGTTACGATAGGCGCGTGTGTGTATTGCGCATTAAACGGTTAAAACTTTTACATTACGCGAGCATGTTTTACGCGTTTTTCCGTACACAAATTACTCGTTTCTATGACGGCGGCAGCGCGAGTCTGCGAATGCGCATGCGCGGAGTAATGAAAAGACCATTTTCAAGCCCTAGGAGTTAACCCCTGGAATTTTCCGCACTGCGCGCACGCGCCGTAGCGAATAAATCTGACATTACGCGACCCTAACCTCAATTTCGTGCTCTTGTTGGTATAACGAATGCAACGGTATTTTCGCTTCGCGTATTTTCAATACTCGGCTTCGACTTCGCCTACGACTCGTATTGCAAACTTAAGCTCGGCCCGAAAATACCGAGTTTCCCTCCTCGTTGCACAATATAGGTATCCGACTATTGTATTCTAGAACTAATGAATACCCGTAAGCTTTTTTGCTCATTATTCGATAAACTTTGCGATATCCGTTTTCATGTTGTATACCTATATTTGCCTAATACACTGCGAAGAACAGCGGTGGGATTATACACCTATGGCAAAAGCGAAAAACAAAACAAACAAAAAAAAAAAAAAAAAAGCCAAAAAAAGTCTCCGTTTTTGTTCCCGTTTCGAACAGGACTGGCTTGAGATTACACTTTGGCGGTAATCGAGTATCGATTACATTTCAGATATACATATACGGTTGCGTACAAAACATACAGGCATGGACAGCATCGATGCGCTATATGTAATATAATAATGCATGTATCAACTGCAGTGCGATCTGCATGCACGCTATATTGGAGTCGATTAGTGCGATCTAGTGCGCAATGGGCTTCGCGTTTGAAACAGTGATAACCCCCCCCCCCCCCCCCCTCAAAAAAGAAAATCACGCGAATGAACAAAAAATGTAACAAATTACAGTGATAGAAATTATTTGATTAAACAAAAAAAAAAAAGAAAAAAAAAGTTGAAGAGTTCGATATAGAGATCGCAGTTAAAATTTTATGTAATACAAAGGTGATAATTGAAGGAGTACCGTTTATTGACTTGTAATTGAGCATGTGCAAGGTTCTCGATGCTTGTGTTTATAATATATGTAGATTGAATTGAGGGGTGCAGGGAAAAAATAATTGGAAATGTGTTTATACAGAGAGAAAGAGAGAGAGAGAGAGGTACGGGTGAAAAAGGGAAGAAATCAAACAGAAATAAAAAAATAAAAATAAAAATAAAAAAGCACACGAATTTAGTTAATGGAAAATCTCTTTGCCAACAACGTATAGGTTTTTATCTCATGCCGGTGAATAGAACTTCCCCATAGAATGAAACTGATGAAATTCTATTATTAAATATCTTTCTTTTGTTACTTCTGCCGACATGTGCGTTGTACGTGATCGATCACTGCCAATCTGCTGGGGGCGCAAGGATGACGTAAATACCACATATATACACATTTACCCAATTGCTCAACTATTCGCAGCGTTTGTACATTGGTATAGTATTATACATACATATTATACTGTATATACAAATATGCGAGATATGCGCATCTTACAAACGCAATTCTGTTCATTCAAAATCGACTTATAAAGTGCAATTTAGTCGATTCAAGTCGGGATCAACGAGATCAATTCTTTTCCTATCTATATCGAAGAAAAAACTTTCGACTTTGCATACCGCAAAACAATATTATATATACATATTTGTATATAGATATATATATATATAATTTCAATTTTATTTGGGTCAGGTAAATTGTTAACTTACAAAAGTTAATATCTAATATTAGATAAACGGATGAGAGGTTCGTTATCGTCTCTTGCAGGGCGTTCGATGACCCTTTCATAGTATAATCTCTACGCACTTTAAGCCTGCATTCATGCACGTATCTATGCCTATAATGTAGATATGATATATATACATATATGGTATATATTGTAGAGGCGCGCGAAGCGATTTATCGTTCAAAGGGTGAATTCACCCCATTCAACCTGGTATAATGCACCCTTTCCATATACCTAACACGTATCCGTCTGTGTCCTGAAGCATTTATACCGTAGGCGATTAATTGTCCCCGGATTTGTCCGTCCCTCAAATTTATCGCGGTCAGTATAATTGTATATAATATCCGTTACACGTTTTACCACACCCGCTGAAGTGGGTAGTACGAATTTTATATCTTATCGGATTCGTTACACAACACTCTAGAACATATGCCTAAGAGGGTCGTCGGCTTATTCGATACTCGGTTATATAATATATGTCATATGACAAACTATGATTATCGTGATATATAATATCAGCATGTGCGAGAAGGAAAAACAAAACCAAAAAAAAAAAAAAACCATGCAAATAGAAGCATATAAAGTTTAAGACATACAACGGACAGAGATAACTGACGCGATGAAAGATTTTAATTAGAAAATGTATTATATTTGTCGTGTAACTTCTTCATTCGTATTATATGTAGGAAGTAGGAAAAGATTGTGACAAGATCAGAGCTTAATGAAAATATATTTTTTATATGTATATTCGAATCGAGTCGCGGAAATGTGTGAAGTGTTGGCATGCTAAGGACCATGTTTGCGATTATCCAAATTCAATTTGATTATCGAATAATTAGAATTTTTATTTTTCGAAGAGTTATCGAAGCGTATAAATCATATTTACTGACTAGAGCCGCCGAGAGATAATTTGATTATTATAATACGTAAATATTACGCAATTTGGCCTCTTTTGCTATCAGTTGTTGAATTTTTATACAGGTGCATGTGTACATGTCGAATAATAATTTTCGTACGGAATATGCGCCTTTGATATAACCACATTAAGGAGAAAAACTGATTATAATCTAATTATAATAATATTTGTCACGAGATAAGAAGGTGAATCAAAAAACTTGAAATTAAATTACAAGAGACAAATATTACTCGGCTTGGCCTCGTTAACTCGAAAGACTTTGTTTGCAAATGATATGGATGTAGATAAAGTTTTTGGTTTTTTAAACTCCACCGTTCGAAAATATAAAAAAAAATATATATATTTCATGTCATTTTGCACGCGCAAGACTCTCGAATTCAGACGCGTAATAAATCCTTCTATTCGGACGGTTGAAAAATTTTACACGTGGCAAGAAATAAAAAACGAACACTCCGGGTCTCTACGTGTATAATGTACGCAATACGCGATTGCGATAATATTAGATCTATAATTACGTGCGATTTGACGAATGCAGCTGATCGAACACTTCATCGAATTATTAATACAGACTCTAAAGCTGCGGGAATTTGTGGTTATAATCAGCGATGTGAGGATTTTATTTAAATCATGATAATCCATTTATCTGCACATGATAGATCGAAAAATATTATTGTTTACAGTCAACCTTGAATGCAAAGAGATAATTTGTTATTAATGCATAATAAGTACATTTATAATACACATGCATATTTTATACATAGGATATTCAGTTAACAATCTGCCAATCGGGGAGAAAATTTTTCTTCTACATATTGTACGCACAAATTTTAGTTACATATTTTATCAAATCATGTCAAAGTATGCCTTGTGTTCGAAAAAAAAAAATAAAAATATGTCAAACATTTTCAATTCCATCACAGAAGCAGCAGATAATTGGTTGTAATTTTTTTTTAACAGTAGACCGTAAGGATGGTCAAAAAAATTGGGATAATATTTCGGTAACAAATTATAGTAACTAGATACACTGTAAACGCTTAAATCTTATACATACTAACGTATCTATCTGTACAGTGATTCGCCAAGTTTAAAAGAAAAATTAACATTCCGTTAACGCGACATTGGCCTCAAAAACATTAGAGCAAAAAATAAACATCCCGATCGAATTAACGGCGCCTAAAACACGGACGGACCCCGTTTCGGCATAATAACTGGTCTTTTGGCAATCTAATCGCGAACCATTCGTTCGAACGCACCGTCCTTAAGTTGGCGCCACACGTGATATACAGTCGAGTCTAGACTCTGGATAGTTACGTAATCCGCGTCTCTCGTCAACATTTCTCTCTCTCTCTCTCTCTCTCTCTCTCTCTCTCTCTTTCTCTCTCTCTCTCTCTCTCTCACTCTCACTCTCACTCGCACTCTCTCTTTCTCTTTGCCTTGCTCGCTCCACGGTTGATTATACGCAGAGTAAACAATTGCTCCCATCCGTTACAGAGGGTGAAAATAATACGTCAAAATTCACAGTAATTCTCGACTCTGCGTCGCGCTATACGTAGAAACAATATCGCAAATAGTGTGGAGATCACGTTTTATTATAATAACATATGTACACATGCAATATAGGTATATCACAGGTCTATACCGTAATGTTACACAAATACATATAATACTGCTAGATTCGTTTCAAGTAAATCATGTTCGCAGAATTTACCGTTATAACGTCTATTGTACAATTGCATTATTTATTACGCGGTTAAACAAATTTTCGACAGTTCCGAAAACTGGGTGCGAGAATCCCAAATTTTTTTATTTCACCGAAAATTCGTCGTGGCGTTTTGTTCGACGTTTGTACGAACTTTCAAACTCTCAGTTTCTTCCCGCCGAAAAAATCCTCTGAAATCTAACCTAACCTAACTTAATCTGACTTGAAGTTGTGAAAAGAAGAAGCAAACTCAAAGAGAACGCTATATGTATAGTCAGTATTCACCGATCGAGTAACAATGTCACTTATTTTACTAATTTTTTTTTTTTGTTTCTGCCATTATTGGCTATATATATATATATATATATATTAATAAACTTTTACGTTTCATGCTCGCAGCGAGAATAATAACTCTGTGCAAGAAAATTTGCGTGATAAATACGGTAATTTACCGAGACTAATTTTCATTATTCACTCTTATAGCTTTCGTCTGCGATAAGAATAATGAAAAAAGAAAAAAAAAAAAAAAAAAATCCCTTGCGTAATTTATGCATGAAAAGTCCCTAGGAATATTAAAATATCGCGCATGTATGTACGTGTGAGAAACTTCCGTGCATCGGAGATCAAACGCAAGTATGGTTCTCGTGTTTCACGCGCGTACGAGGTGAATAGCCACGCATTTCGTGTAACACCTACACACCTACCAACCTTACACACCTACCTAACCTACACACCTTGCCTGCGTAGCTCGGCGCAAGGCCAGCCGACGTTGCAAGCCGTTCTCTCATTGGCTGAAATAGATCGTACGATGTTCTACGCGCGGTGTATAAATATCCAGGGTTACCAACACCACCGTCGGCATCACCATTGCCGCCGTCGCATCCCCACATTCCCGCATCGCAATGCCAAGCAGACACCGAAGAATACGAAGCGACACGCGTTTCTCTCTCTCTCTCTCTCTATCTTCCCGACTCTCTTTCTACCTTCTTATTATACCTCCAATTGTTATCCAAATAACAATATGACGGGGTGAAATATACGGTTTATAACTATATATTATATGAATGATCGTAAAACATGCACCGCTGCACAAGATCTGCATCACTCTTCGATATTGTTGTACTTGGTCGGTTGTTTATTTTCTTTCATTATTTTTTAATTTTTTTTGTTTTTTTGTTATCGTTCCTTTCATTATACATTATTGTCGCAAGTTTCGATGAAAGGTAAAGTCGAGCACGGTGTCCCGAGGATATGTCGCAAACCTGCCGCATACAACGGTCCTGTAGTATCAATCAATGTTATTATAAACGGGCGACAATTTATCATATACCTATATGTACGTACGTATATGCCTAAGAAGCGCAAATATGCATTAGAAAATGGATATTACCAACAGTTGTTAACATTTCTCTGGAAATGTTTATCGTTGCAATACTTTTCTCTGAAAGAATGTGACAAACGTGTCAGGAGGTTGCAGAGTAACAACGACGATACAATTTTATTATTCATGCAAACTGAGAAACGTCAAATTTTCCCGCAATCGAGTTTCCTTGCGAAAAAGTCGAATTGTTTTGGATACTTCGAAATCTCCCCTCCAAACTCGCGCGCTTCTCGTTGCTCAAACGTAATAAGCGGACGAGAGGCAAAAAGTGTTCATAAATTTTCTCCGAACAATAATTCGTTCAAGGTGTGCAAACTATAAAGAAAGAAAAAGTTTGCGTCGTGTTTGTGCGTGTGTCGGTGTGCAAGCGAAAAAGGTCTCCCAGTACGGCGATAAATTCTTTCTCGTACGATATAAAGTAAAAATTTTACCCCCCTCCGATATCTTTAACGGAGGTGTTACATCTTCGTTTTCTTATTCTTCTATTTTCACCCCTAAGGTATTATGATGATAATAATAATAATGATAATCTTCTTCTAATATAATTTTTCCATTTTTCTTCCACAACCATATTCTGATCTCTTCCCTAAATTCGGCGCATGAGAAGAAAGAAACGGTGACAGAATTTATATTTTGATTTGGAGAATGAAAAGCAACAAGTCATTTAAACAGTCGACGTTCCTAGTAGAAAACTGTTAGTGTAATGAAAAATCAAACGCTCGAGATTGAGATTCGTAACGTTGACGTGACGGTAAGTTTTTATTTTGGGGGGGGGGGGGGGGGGGGGAACTTGACCTCGGAATTTCAGTATCGTATGAAATTCACCGTAAATCCACAATCAAAGCAAAAATATACACTCATCAAATATTACGGAGGTTACAGGTCAACTCTTATAAAAATCGTTGTAAAATGATAAATCAATGAATTTTGTTTCTTTCGATCTATTATTTATTACCACGCCAACATCACTAATTTTAATCTCTTAATCGGACGAAGACGAGACGAGAGAAGTAAACATATACATCCATATATATGTATATATATACACAACATATTTGGAAAACTTGACCGGTTGAAAGTCACTATAAAATTTGCATACTAGTGATTTTTTATTTCCCCGTTACGTTTCGTTAACGTTAATGTTTACCAACTTCAGTCTCTTTTTTCGAAGCATCATCGCTGATACATATATATATATATATATATATCCATACAATATCGTGGTTAAAGGTAAATAAATGTTATTTCGCCAATTAAACACAACATCTCCGTTTAATTTCTCGTCGAACGTGTACGTCAAGGCGAAGAAGGGGGGGGGGGGGGCAGGTGTGCGTGAGAAATGTGGAATGACGTTGGTCGAAAGGGGAGGGGGGAGAGCGACGCGCACGCCCATTGTTTCGACCAATCGGAGAGCCGGAGACGCCTGACGTCATATCGTACGATATAACGGACGTTGAGGAGCCACGTGCTCAGGTAAGAAAGAATCCGTATACTTATACAAGCACGAATGTGCCCGAGTAAAAGCCGTGAGACAAATACCGGTGGGGGATACGGAGAGTCTATTCTTGGACCAGGGAAAGGTGCCGCCGATTATATATACATATACGTGTGTGTGTGTATGTACGTATAGTATATATTTATATTTATATGCCGTACGTGGTTTTGTTTTTATTATTTTTTTTTTTTTTCTCTATCTTTTTTTCACCTCTCGTTTTGCTCACGAGTCGAAGGGACGAAATAACAACCGACGTCAGAAGTTCAGGAAGTCAAATGTATATAACTTGTTGACTGCGACGTACGTTTTGAATTGGAGCGTTGCCATTTTTTCGATTATGTGTGGCGAAAAGAAGCATAAAAAAAAAAAAAAAGAAAAATAAAAAGACTAATAAAACAAAAAAGAAAAGAAAAGAAACGAACAAGTTACTTGGCTGCTCGTTTTATAAATGTACGATTCCAAATATCGTATCTTTGATTTGGAAAATCTGACACGTGCGCTACCCTAATAATAATTCTACATATTATGTCGCATAGACTTCGGTTACATTTTTCAGTATCGATACCGTAAAATTGTGTAAAAATTTTTCATCTGCATAGTTCTTTATCTGTTTAATTCCTGATCGAACAACGCGATGCGTCATGATTCTCAGAGTATTTTTCATTTATTTATCGGATTATTTAGATCGACAATGACATATGAGATTAAAATACGAACAAAACGTAAGGACGAATTTCCGCGTATAATCAAACTTGCGTTTCACCTTTATTATATGTTATGATTTATCGTGAAACTTGAATCGACTTAAGGCCGTTAATTACAGAACTCGATGAAATAAATTTACTAAAGAATTGACTTAAATGAACCGAGAATTAAAGAAATAATCATTTTCTTGAGAGGTAATCCTTCAATTTTGCATTTCTTTTTTCCTATGCTTCCCAGTTTTGCAATTGACGATATTCAAACTCTCTGACAACGTTGCCGACTGTTCATATTTTCACCAAATTTTTCTTACGTAATATATCTACGCGAATTAGAGTATAAAAAATGCATGTACGCATATTTTGCCAGACGGACGCTTCTCGTTAACGATTAAATTTTAATCCAAACGCGGTTTCGTAATTCCATTCCAATACAAGTTACCAGCCATTGATATATATATATAATTATATCAGAATCTTTAAAATTGAAATTTATTGACTCTTCGTCGTTATTTCCCAGCTTCCTTCACTTTTCTTCGTTGGTATGTATAATATATGTGTGTACGTACATTCGCCTGTCGAATCAAACGAAAAACAATGAACCGATCATACATTTTCGTTTTCGTTAGGTTTTCGAAAAATTACATGCATATAGATAACATAACACGTGTCCGATACTCACGGGAGTAAAATGCTGTCAACAAAAGGGCGAGCCAAGAAAGTTGAGTTTCGACGAAGTTTTTCATGTCGACTACGCGTCACGTTTTATTTATGCAATACACGTTATATCGTACAACTATCGCAATGTTGACAATCTATCACAGAAAATTAATATGTTCCCGTCTTGTTTAACAAAACGTACAAGTACCGCAAGTTTTCTCTGTGGTTCGTTCACACGCTGCACAAAAAACAAATTTATCACTGCATCAACTTGCAGAACAATCTATTAACAGTTTCATTAAACGTGTATACAATATGTGTATATGTTAAACACAAGAACGTTGATTACTTCACCGAAGGTTGGACGAATTATTTTCAGCTGATATACATACATATGTATATATAATTTTTTATTAAAAGTTTTCTACAACAATGCGTGTAAAATACGAATTGAAACAAACAACCGTCACTGACAAATTTCGCGCGGTTTTATGACTCTCAAATCCGCGTTGCGATAAACCGTTGGCGGTGGAGCGAAGAGCGGTCGAGTGTTCGAAATTTGAAAATTTGAAAATTTAAATTTCGTCAATATCGTTCGGTCTTATCGCTCGCCGTGCTGCGGTTATTGCTTCGAGCTTATTAGATACAAATGTTTTTTGGTATTGGTTTTTTTTATTTGTATTTTTTTTTTAAGGAAAACACAAGAAAGCCGGCGCGGCGTTTGATATTTTTTATTTCTATATTCGACGATTCGTCTCGCCACTCCGTTCGCGCAACTGACTGACGGCAACTGGACTTTTCGCGGCAAGCCAAGCTCTCTCAAACCTCTTTCGGGATTTCTCAGAGGCGAAACGCGCATGCTCAGAACGAACAGCCGATCCTACCCAACGCTGCTAGGTATTTCTATACGCGGGGGGCGACTCGACTCTACTTATCTCTTTCTTTCTCCGCCGCGCCACGTCGGTCTCGTAAAGAAAAAGGTAGAAGGGAAGAAAAAAAAAATAAAATACGAGAAAAATAAAAGCCAACTCACACGTAACATGACGCGCCGAGAGAGTCCGCTGAGCTCTCGCGATCAGCGTTCGATTTCAACGTCATTAACCCGACGATCATCGCGATTCCTTATCTTTTTTTTTTATCTCTCTCTCTCTCTCTCCAAAATATCGCAAAATATGTTCGATAAATTTTTATTCAGAGGAACGAATACCGTACGAACGATATGTTTATACATGTTACACACCCTGTGTATAGCTGTATAAGGTTAATTCCAACAATTTGTTTCTTCAATTAAAGGTGGGAATTATGAAAGGATGCAAGTGCCTGCAGACAAAAATTTAGAAAAAAAAAAAAATTATCGAAGTTGTTTTATCGAAACACGTGGCACTTTCAACCTTTTTTAAACTCTCGTATTCAACTCTCGTACCGGTCATTTGTCGATGTTTCAAAATTTATAGTTAATTTAATTACCTCGAGGCTTTGTTTTTTCTCCATCTATCAAAACTCACGTATTTCAAAACTATAGTTGTGTATACGAATCTTCAAGATATGTGTAATTAATTCGGATTAAATAACAACGATTAGGATAAAAAAAAAAAAAAAAAATGGGAAAAATTGCACTTGTACCGATATTATAATGCTTTCATCCTTTTATGTTCTTTTGAGCTCTTCCACTCCAACGACATGACAACACGCATTTTACTTATAATTATAACATTATAGAAAACCAATTTTAAAATACGTTACATCTGTGTCCTACTGATCTTTTTTTTCTTTTCTTTCCTCTTCTATACAACTATTTTATCAACCTCGTTTACCTTGAAGGTCGTTCGAAAAATTGACGCTCTCCATATTCGTTTTATCGATAATTTTCTTCCTCATCTTGTTTTTTTTTTTTTTTTTTCTCTTTCCCTTTTATTTCATGAAAACATTTTGTGCGGGCATAATTATTGTACATAGAGGGGGTCTGTTTTTAAATATAATTCTATGTATTAGAAACGGCACAACGCGTCGATCACGACAGCACATGATGAATATACATATAAATATACATAGCCGAGGTGAATCACGCGAATTTAATATTATTTATGTATTATACATTTGCATAACATATATACATGTATATAAAAATATATGTATACGCATAATGTAGAATCGCGGGATGGACGAGAGAATTAACGGATTTTACTCGTGACTTTTTTGCGTCACGAGGAAGGCAGAGGAGGAAGAAGAACACCATCACAGGCTTTCACTTATAAATGTAGATTAACGAATTTCCACTCATCTTTGAGATTCAAAATCATGCAAATTTTTTTTCCGTCGTGGTGAAAATTAAGAGGTGAACGAAAAAAAGGAGGAACACGAGAAGGGGAAAGAAGAGCACAAACAAAATAAGATCGATAAGTTGAAGAGAATAAAACAAAACAAAAAAAGAAATCATCTCGAAAGTAGAACAAATTTGTTTGCGTTTTATTTTTATTTCGTCGCGAAAATAGGCGTCGGAAACATTGTCGCGAATTTGCGAATCCAACCGCTCTTCGTATAGATAATTCAATTCTATAAATATAAATATATTTATATATACATGTATATATATATATATATATTGCGTTACACGTTTCGCGCGTGAATAACGTCAAATCTATGATCATTCCTTTTTATTATTCTCAATATCTAACGACGCATCGTAAATAAGTTTTATACAAATTTATAGCTCGTATTGTATTTGCAGATATTCCAGTCAAATTGGACGTAGTCAATTCTCGTCTGGATATATTTGATAAAAATTAGGAAAAGATTTAGGCAGATCAATAAGAAAAGTGTTCACAGTTTATGCAACTTCAAAATTCTTTAGCTTAATTAGCGTTTATACATAGTGTACATTTTTCAAATCGAACAATCGATGAATCTACTCTACGCGGAAAAATTAGTCTCGATTAAAATGCACCATTTCACTTCAATTTGCGTATATAGATCGTATTTCGTAGTGAAACTTTTTATCACCCAAAGATTTTTCAAGCAAGTCTAGAATATGACAGGATCAATGAAAGTATCCAAGGTTTATGCTCAATAAAACCGGCTGTAATAACGATGCGTGTACTGTAAAAGTTTGTGCCGGAAAACTTTTTTTTTAAGCTTTTGTCGCAAGTCGATTTCTTTATCGTTGTAACGAGTCATTTCTCCCAATTTTTTCACGCATCTCGATTTGTATTATTATAACGAGTTCCTATCACCAATTGTGAGTTTTAAACATCTTAAACAATGACATTGCAAAACGTAAATGAGTGTCGAGTTATATGTACACACTGAGACGAAAAAAAAGGTTTCGTATGAATCATGAATAAGACTAAAAGTTCTTCTCATTCACGCGGTATGACATTCATATTTTTGTTGTAACGCCGACCGCCCGAGTAATCGTGGAAAAAAAAAATCATTCCGTTCAAAATAATTCATGGATTATCAATAAAACTTACGAACTTCCAAAGTTTCATTAAATATAATATTTTGCTTATATATCAAATTTCTGTATATATATATATATATATTTGATACTTTTCTATTAACTGCAGTGTTGTTATGCAGTAGTGAAATCAATATTACAGTGTAAAAATTTGTTCATTTGACTATTATATTTCACACGTTGTGAATGTAACGTAACACTTAAGTTATATGTTTTCATTTGCATCGCAGGTTTTACATAGAATCAATTACCGTAAAAAGTCGAAGAGCTTTCAGCCTGAACGTTTGTTTGAACATAAATGACGCATGCCTTTATCGAACGCTCTATTTTTATGTCAGGTATGTATTATAAACGTCAGAAATCCGCTGACATTACAGGATAAATAACGTCGGCACCAAGGAGCGTGACAAACGTAATACGTATTACGTACGCGTATGTCGTAAATTATATTACGTTTAACAGCAGGAAGTTGCTCTTTAAATAATAAACTCATATACAGACGAAAGAAAAACGAATGGGAAGAAGGGGAAAAGATATTAGGAGAGTTCCGGATACAGATCCCATTACCGACATCTTACCGACATTTTTAATCGCTTCACAGCTCAGACGCAAACCCTTTCTTTCGGGCGAGGCTCATATATACCCATCTATGCGCGGTTTTTACAATCCGACGAACGGTAAATTATATTATGATAATTTATGCAGTGATTTTCCGTTTGCGTAAAACTTACACGTTTTATTGGCACTGTATAATGAGATATTATAATATTACTTCACTGGGGAAGGTAAAGCATTGCGAATAATCTATACGACATTTCGTAATTATTTAAGCTCGTTACAATACATATGTATAATGGAAAAAAGTAACGGTAATGACAGTTATGATTGAATGAAAAATAGGTTCACAGAAATATTAATTAATGATTAAAAAAAAAAAAAAAAAATTACCATTCATTTTAAAGGTATTAAAGAGTATAGTGCATAATTATTATTTTTCACTCCTATTTATGTATAATTTTTAATTCTATTTTTTACGGGATATAGAATTGAGTATCGGATATTGTTATTTCTGTTCCCTTTATCTCCTCGAGCTTTTCGGTGTCAATGTACTTACAACTGTCAATGCATCTTCAATGATAAACAAAATTATACCGACAACAAACGGCTGAATGATATATGTTGTATGTATGTATATTGCATCTCTCGTTGGATATACGTAATCAGCAACGATGACGCTTACTATCAAATCTCACGTGATACGAGATCGTAGAGATTGATAATCTTACACCAGCTACGCAGAATTATAATATAAACGGAAACGCGTGTTTGTGTTCGATATCAGCTGCAGAACTGTTAACAACACTGAACGTTCATTAATCACCCTCTCTTCCCGTACTTACAATTAATCCGTGACGTCACTTCCATCGATGCCGTAAAACGATTCGGGCGATTCATCCGTTAACGAATTGCCAAAAATATCCGATCCGATTGCCAGACTTTTGATTTATCACCGCATTACTTGAGACGAATTGAGCGAGTTTATCCAAACACTTCGATATTCGAAAGTCGAAAGTCGCTTGTGCGGCATGAATTCTATGGAGATACTTTTGAATATTTGTCTGCGAGTTGAATGTTTAGCTTGAATCGTGATTTTGACATCATGCGGTGAAAATAGTGTAACCAATGTTTCAGTATCCATATTATTGGCGAAATTTTTTCAAACATTTTTAACTCAAACAAGTGGAAATTTCGTAGATTTTTTAACAGGTATCATCTGGTAAATGATCGAATAATTTGTACACAAGAAATTCGGTTAACGGTGTTTAAAAAAGTCTACATAATTTAAGTAAAACCTGTATCGTAAAATCAGCGATCAATCAATATTTATAGCAGAATTTGATTTATACAAGTTCGTCGTTCGGAAAATATATTCAAGGGCAGATATTTTTTTACCAATTTTATTTCTATCTTTTATACACAAGCCGAGATATTACACCTAGATTGTATAAGGATATTCGGAAACTTTCAGATCCTTATTCTTGATTTTATCATGACGCGCGATTTTTTGAATTTGTCATTTGGCACGATACGAATTAGAATCATTGTCAAAGAAAAAATTCAATTCTGTCATTATATAATGGCAAGACCTCACTTTTTCGATAGACAAAATAACAACTACGAAACAATTATTTATGTTTATAAATTTCACCCGATCCCGTATATTGTATTGTAGGATTTTTATATGCTGTAAATGTGTATCCAGATGTTTTTATAACGAACTATGATAAGTTTAGTTCATACACGAACCGGCAAGGGTTTATTTTTATCGTGAATTAACTGATTTAATGGCAATTTGAATGAAACGAATAGAAAATTGATGCAAAAGAGAGAGAGATGAAGAGAAATTAAGTCAAAAGAGAGCCAAATCCCATTCATCCAGTTTATACAATATTATTGTACGAAACGTAGATTGTTAAAAGTTTGACAATAATAATTATACGAACTCCGAATTTGTATATATTAGATTTAAGTAATATCAAAGTCGATTGACGTCACGTCGCGAAATTCTATACCGTAACTATTAAAAACATTCCACATCCATCTCATTTATTTTAGTCTCTGTTTATTCTTCTATTCTTTCTTTTTCGCTCCAGCATTGAAATACGACATCGATGCTGAGAAATCGGATATCTGCATAAATTATACGATACTTATGTCTATTATGTCTGGCATCTATGATTTCAGTAAAATATAATATGCATTAATATACATATATATACATATATATATAGGGCAGTTCATACAATTTCGACCTGGGTCTGACCTTTGACCTCTCGTATCTAACCGACGATTATTTATATAATTGTTTTGACTTTTGAAGGCACTCTGTTTTGTTTTTTTTTTAGATTTTTTTAGACACAATTTTAATTTTGCCACGTTATTAATCGACACAATTTAAATGGATGAAAAAATTCTGAAAAATGGCGCGTCGAACGTCAAAACTTTTCCTTCCTACTGTTTTCAAGCTTTTTTCGAAAAACAAAAGAAACAAAGAAAAAAAAAAAAAAAAAAGAAACGTTAAAAAATTAGAGGCAGGAATTATTTTAATACGGATGATTGCAGAAACATTTTCGTACGTCGCATTGGATCGTTGAAAAAACTTGTAATTTTTGGTTCGGGAACGATGACCAACGAATTGTGGCGTGACACGGATCCGGCTAAACAAAATCCACCAAACACGCAACACACGGCGTATTTCACTGCGCAAATGTCGTCAAAATTTTCCACAGGGTCAATGAATTTGCAGTTTTTTTTACCCCACCCTCCATGACTCGAATAATTAGCAAGTTTCGAACGAGTAGATAAAAATCATACAAAGAAAATAAAAAAAATAAAATAAAATCAAATACTTACACGTATGTACGTGTTAAACGCTAACATTCGTACCTCGTACATTCGTATAATATTGTAACAGACTTCGGGCGTTTTTAATACGTACTATACATTTAATACATTCCAACCGAATTTTACGGCATCCATTATGCCCACCTCGTTATGTACCCATGTCAGTTACACGTACCGTACACATACCTTACACACCTGACGTATCTACGTACGTACAACGTTCACCTACCTACCCATGCCTAATTACGTCAGAGTCGTACGATTCTGTCTGACATTGTCCATACAACACGGCGCCAGTCTCTCCTCTCCTCTCCTCTCCTCTCCTCTCCTCTCCTCGCCTCGCTTTCCGTTTTACTCCCTCTCTCGTAATTTTCCCAGCAATATAGCAGGAGACGCTCGATTGTCGCTACGTGCGCGTTTATTATCCCGTTCCGCCCTCTCTTTTCATGAGGTGATTCGCTTCTCGGCGAATGGCTACGTAGGTAGAGTTTCGCGAATATTTACAGCCTCTCCTCATTCGCAGGTACACGTGGCGACCGACTAGCCGTATTATACAATCGAATTGCCTATAGGTACACGTGTGTAAAACGAAATCACGCCACGTTTCCGCTACTCGAACGATACGCGCTGAATATATCGAGGACGTGGATTTTATCTATTTTTTTTTTTTTTTTGCAGATTTATTGATAAATCGATCGGTCCAATCAATCCGATAGATCAAGATTATTTTAGGGATTTGTTTACAGGTACAGTGTACACGAGTCGAATTTGAAATACAGATACACGTGTGTAATTGGAATCGTAGATTTTAATCAACGGCGAAAATGTTACACTCGGTCAAATCTTGATTGAAAAATTTCTGAATTCAGATATCGAGTTAATTTTTTTATTTTTTTGCTCAAATCAGGGTAAAGTTTCACTGGGTGTGAATTTTCGAAAACTGAGGTATTTACTGAGAAAAAGTTGATATTTTAATCGACGCGTTGATTCAGAGGGACTTACACGGTATTGAGACTTCGCGTAATACGGATGAAAAATCACTAATGGCGTTACCGCGAAGCTGTGACAGTGAAACCGGAAATTGCCCGATCCCGACCGGAAAGTGATTAATCGCTGTTTCCGTGCAAAGTGCAATTGATTTTGATTTAAACATAATAATCGCGGAGTCGCGACTGCGTGAGTGCCTGAAACAATTGAGTATTTGAATGAAATTTTTTTATTTTCACGTTCTTGTAGATTGGAAAAAAAAAATGTTTTGGGCGTATTTTTTATTTTTTCGATTGAATAGAAATTGCCATTAATATAACAGATTGAAAACTATAACACTGTGACGTCACCCATGTTAATATATATCTATATATATATATATATTAAAATCAGTGAAATTAAATCACCTATAACATGAAAAATTATCATATTTAACGAAAAACAAAAAACATGTCATCATTATTTTGTCTTGCACTGCATTGTGCACCCCTAAAAATGGAAAAAAAAATTCATTCAAATACTCAGTTGAAGGGAAACTCGAATCTAACTTTAAATTTTACTCGAACATACAACGATACGATCGTTATTATGATAATTAATTGTTAAACGTACGAGATGTGCGGATTCTATTCGAGTTGAGCTCTATTAACGACTTATTTTGCGTAGGCTAATAGAAGATAAAGATTAAAGGAAAAGAAACGAAACAAGATTATCGAACCAAGTTTAACAAATTTTCTCAACTCGGGTATTATATGTGATTCGTATATAACAATGAAGACTAGCTCGTAAATGTCAGTTTGAATCGATAAACTTGTAGAGTGAATTGCTTTACCCCCTTCAATCTTCCTCTCTCTTTCTCTCTCTCTCCCTCTCTCTCTTCACCTTCGCGTTTTAACCTTGCTTCTCAGCTGTGCTGTTTCAGCCTTACAGGTCTGACCTACGATGGTATTATCAGAGTCACGAATTCTTGTCCCCACCTATTTCTCTCTGTCCGTGATCGCGAGTTCATCAAAATTTCCACTGCTGTCTGTCTCACGTTCAACAGATTGTGCGAACGGTTAACGAATTAAACAAGTTTGTCAATTTTGAAATATGGAGAATGCATTTTTTCTGGACAACTTGGAAAAACTGGAAATTTCGGGGTATCTAAAAGGGGATCATGGAAAACCTGGAATTGTCAGGGAATTTTTAATTTGGTGACGAGACAAACTGAAAATATCAGTCTTCTTTCTTGGGAATTACGAATCGTTTTTTGAGGTAAAAGGCTTACTTCTTTTCGTCGAGAAATCCAATTGGCATAAACTGACTTTTTTATACCTACATTATATTTTTCTTCAATTCGAATTGAATTTTAACCGATTGTAGAGTTGAGTAAGGGAATTTTTTCCCCAAAAATTTGTGGCCACCCTGTAGTAGAAACATAAGTTTTTCATAAATTTCTATCAACTCTGTTATTTCAAGTTGAATGTGGTTTAGACAAAAAAAAAAAAAAAATTACGAGAACATTCGACGTCACGAATATAAAATTTTTTTATACAAGAACCTATCGAGAATTTCCGGATACTTTTTTTTCTGCAAGGTGTTTACTAATTACCATAATTACGTAAGCTATATCGGTCAAATGGATGCTCTGTAGTATTAATAAAAAATTTAACCTCAGTCGATACAAGTGTAATATTATTATGGAAATAACGCGTTACGTATTATTACACTTGTTGATTGTAACATTGGTTCGTTGCCCGCCACCTTGGATTTGCGGCCTTGCCCGAGGCTTTGTACGTACGGTGTTACGTTGAAAGTTGGATCAATGACATCGAAGCTATGCTATAATGACTTGCGTATTACAGATTTCTTCGCCTTTCACGATACCTAATCGTTTCAGCAATCGTTACGAAAAATAGTCCACTTCTCAACAGCATTCAGATTGATAATTTTCGAACAACTGGAATTCGGAGTAGTGTAGATGCAATTCAGTCGTTACGAATGCAGGCGCTGATAATTGGTGGAGTTTTGCGTATAAGGCATTCCACGTGAAATTAGCACCCCGTGTACCTCACCCCCTTCGATTTTGAACATTTTCACACTGGCGAGACACTGGCGAAAATTATAAGAAATCGCAAAACCAATTTCGAAAACGTCGTTTTTCAAAATCTGGACAAATTCACGGAGATTCTATGATTCGAAATGTGATTTTTGAAGCACCACGTGATCGTGGGATCCAAATATTTACTTTTTTTTCGCAAGATCTTAGTGTTTCCATGTCGGAATTGTTTTTTCTTTTTCTTTTTCCATGTACATATTTGACATGGAATGTCCCGTATACAAAAATACGTAGGACACATGTGAGAATTTTCAACTGTTACCCGCTAGCGTCGTTTATATTATAAATTTTACAGCAATACGGTGAATTTTTATGACGTTGCCAAGAATTCGTGTGCTTAACCCTTTTAGAACCCTTGTTTCCATTACAGGGAACATCGTGTATTTCAAAAATTCATAACAAAAGTTTCACTCGACGATTTTTTTTTTACTTTTCAAGAGTTGGTTGTTGTCAACAATTAAATAATTAAAACCTATTTGAAAAGAAGAAATATATATTGAAGATTGTTTCTTTATTTCCTTATGCTATTTAGTCTTTGAAAAAGACGCGTATAATATTCGTTCTCATTTCTAAGTTTACAGGTTATTCGTTACACGTCAATTTTTTTATTCCGAAAGAAAAAATATACGTTTCTAGAACAGTCTTATATTGTCATGAAAAAATAGATAAGTTTGCCATCTAATAGCTTAACTGCTTAATTTGAACAACAACTTTTCCACGATTTCTTCGAAAAGTTTATTAGGAATTCTTTAAGTTGTTTTAATGTGCATAACGGATTTTCAAAAAAAAAAAAAAAGAAAAGAAATGACAACGGCATTCAAAGAATATAGTTGAAAGGAATAAACTTCCGTGTTAAATACATTATTTCTATCGATTGTTTATCATTTTTCCTATTTATGTATTTTTTCTAAATGAAACTTCCGCACTTTGTCAATTATATAATCTAATACACACAGTGATGGAAATCGAAATACTTTGAAGATTTGTGATTTTTTTTTTTACCGCTAGGTTTAGTTCAATTTCGAAGGTGTTAAATCCATTCTATATACCAGCGAATTTCTATAAAGAGAAAGAGTATCGTGATCTGTATCCGCATGTCTATTTTGTTACTTATCGCAAACTGATCGTAACACTTTAGTCCAATAATTAATTAAAACAGATATAGAATAAAATGGAAGCTGTATCGCGAATAGTCATCATCGGACGATGTTTCCGCCCCGCGGAAAAAACACGCGATACACGTTATCTCGAAATTGACTAACGGACGCTAAACGAGTCAGCAAAAGTTCCCCATCATTCAGGTTCATCGTTAAACTTACCTATCGCAAACGTGATGCGGAATTCTCGGTTAGTATAATTATCTGCTAAGGAGAAATCGTCATACGATGTATGACGTAAAATTTTCGTCTAATTCGAAGATAGAAGCAAATCGCTGTGCAGGAAACGATAAAACTAAAGAGATAACTGGTCGGCTTTGTCAGCACCGAACGGCACGGAACATACCGAATTTGTAAATGTCGTTATTATATAATATATCACGTTTTCGTTTATCGTACTCGTATATTCGTTACAAATAAGACTCGAAAAAGTTTTCAATCAGTGACGTATAGCAGTTATTTTCACACTAGAAAGTAATTAACGATTAAGATATCGTTTTCAATTTGTTTTCTCAATTTAAACGAGTGACAATATTTTTCCTATTCTTATCGCGGTCCCGCAGTTACAACGTGTCAAATTACACATGCGCATAGCAATATATCAGTAGTTGATAAAATATTACGTACATAGCCACTTTCGTCCGAAAGATTGGAACCTCGGTGCCTATTTTTTTACTTACTTTTTTTTCCTTTTCCCCATCAATCGTAAATCAGGTTCTCCTCATTTCTCCAGTTTTGATTGGTCGACAGGTGACGCGAAAATTGGATATCGAAACGGACAGCTTGCACGAATCAGGGTCCGATTATACGTGTATACTTAAGTAGTGAAGCTGGACCGTGATTCGAGGCGTTATTTCGGCTTGACGAATGGATTCGGTTTTCTCTGTAACCACAAATCTATATTCGAACGGCGTTGTTATCGTCGAGATTAGGGCGTCGGACGATGAATTTTTTATCAGCGTGAGTAAAAAACCTGAAAACGGAAAAAACTGTTACTTCCTTATACTTTTCATCACCGTGAAAAGGGAAGAGTCTCTTGGTCTGATCGAAAAACTTCCGCGATGATCTCGAAAACAGACGAGTGAAAAATTGGAAATCGATAGGACTTGGGGAGGGGAAAAAAATTTGTATGGAAAAAATACAAAACAACAAAATGTATAAATTAAAGAAAAATTAATATTCACACTGAAAAGGTAACGAGGAGGAAAAAATATATGTTTGTCGGTAAGACATTGATCAATCAATTTGTTTCCGGTAGAAAAGTAAGTTGAAATTTAACGGAAGTGGAAATTTTTCGTGACCTTCATTTCGTTGTCAAATCCTGTAAGCTTTGGACTTTTTAGATTTTACATTTTTTTTTAAAAACAACCAAAAAAAAGTTGAGATTCGTTGAAATTAGAAAAAGTGATTCCAAAGCGAAACCAAAGTGAAACCCAATAAATTTCTCGCATCACCAAAGCTGATGAAGAGTAATAAATTTTTGCGAATCTAATTTTCCATCGCGATTCGTTCAGTTATAGTCCGCATTGATTATTTCATCCCGGTCGTTGCTTAACAAAATTCGGTATAAAAGTCCCTCGGAAATGTAAAACACGGCAGGATCGCAGGAGCGAATTCCGGGAGATGTTGGGGGGTCGAATTAATTGGTACGTAGAGGCAGAAAAAGGGAGTGTTCGACGGTGATTATCGATCATGCGGAATTAAGGTAGCTCGGCAGACTTTTCACGAAACGCGTCGTTAAATTCAGCTGACTGTCGCAGAGTCAACCGGCACGAACCAAATCATCAAGTCTGCAGATTATTCGGGATCGATAAAAGTCGTTGAGAATTTACTTTACGTATAATACTTGAGTAATGAAAATTATCATCAAATTTTATTCGCTCAAGTTAAGCTTTAATTTCAATTAATACGAGATTACAAATAATTACGGAACATTTTACGAGTTTTTTTTATTTTTTTTATTTATTTATTTCTTTTTTTTTCTCACGAGTTGCGATGAAAACTGTGCAACATCTTTTTGGTCCAACATATGTTTCCCTTTCCATTTTAGACATTCGATTGAATCATCGGTTCAAACGATTGTCCAACTCTTTCAGGATTGCTTAAGCAATTCAAATTCTCTCGAGTATGCAATACGAAAATTCAACCTTCTCTCGACGCGTCAGTTTATTAGAATTTAAGGAATATATAAAAAAAAAAAAGAACCACACAAACTCCTCACCGTCATGACAAGTTAATTTGTGTATAAAGTTATCGGGTTGAAGTGTACCGGAAATACTGATTATGAATACCGCGCAATCGACCTGCAATACTGCCGCAGTCACTTCCGGTTAGTTGTTCAATGCTTTCTCTGAATTACACACATCGTATCCTGCTTTTGTTTAAGTTGTGAGTGATTTTTTAACGCTTGGAGATTTTCCCTCCCGTTGCCGGAGAATTTGAACCAGCGTTAATCCGATGGATAGTTTCGGCGTCACGACGCGAACGACAGCGCGTGGGGAAAGTTCAAGCAACATTTTATATCCGAAGCTTGATCGGTAAGCCTGTGTAATAAAAGAAGCATATTGTTTCGCGCTTAAATCGAAAATCACTTTTTCCCCGTCCCGTCTTTGATCAAGTGTGTAATAAGAAACAAAAAAAAAAAAAAAACCGTTTCCGCAGGTCCGCGCGTTGTATATTATACAACAATATTTACATGCAAAGTGTTGTATATCAGCCGTGTATATATATACATGTACAGATTGTCTTCCCTTCTCACCGTCATTTTTTTTTTTTTTTTTTTTTTTCGCTTGAGACTCACGCCGCGCAATTTTTGCAGAAATTGAAACCGCGAAGGATTGCGGAGAAAGGGCTGTTTATTCTACCCGAGAGAATTATATTTCCTCCCTGTACACTTGCATCTCTGGTTACGTATGCGTAAAGCAGCGGATGAAACCTTGTCCACGCACGTAGACCACGCGTTTTAACCCCATAACCCCTTAACACCGTCGAAATGTTGCAGGAAGGCGCCGTTACCCGCGAGTTTTACATTTTTAATATTTTCTGTGGCTAGACTTGCAGGTATATGGGAAAAAGGGAGGAGGAGGACCTTCTTCGCGAGGAATAAAGAGGTCGACGACCATTTCTGGCGCAGGATTTCACCCTCGTGAGGAGGCATTCCAACCCTCACCGTCGGCCATTTTCTTCATTTTTAAGTCCGGTGTAGTGTGTTAAAAAAAACAAAAAAACATCCATCACCGAGTTTTAGAATCTTTTTACCACGAATTAGATTTTTACTCCTCCCAGAAACACAAGAAGCCAATTTTATTCATAAATTCTGTGTTGAGAAACGAAGATTTTGAGACCAGGACGAACGTCGGCAAGCTTTTGGTTTAGAAGCTACAGGTAAAAGAATTGATGTCAAAGTGAGAAAAATTGAGTAAAATATAAATTAAAACATTTGGTTTTTTTTCATACTTTTTAATTATTCGTTTCGCCTGTTTATTCTGTTCAAGGAATATTTCACCGAAACGATTGAGGTGTCAATGTCGTTCGAAATCACACTGAAATTACTAATATTAAAATAAAATTCTGCATTAGTAATCACGAAATACGTAATCACAGTGTCAATTTTTTCTCCTGCGTCCTCCAGACCCCAGATTATTTTCCAACACAAAAGCCAAAAGCTTGCCCACTTTCATCATGGTCTAAAAATTGTCGTTCCTTAAGACAGAATTTATGAGAAAAATTGGATTTTCGTGTGTGTTGGGAGCAGTAAATAAAAAATATTTTCTTTGTACAGTTTACACTATACTTAAAAATAAAAAAAAGTCACCGATGATGAGGGTCAAATGTAGGTCGGTTTGTGGTGGAATACCTTATATATACACTTCTCGCAAAAATTAAGGGAACAACAAAATTTTGGCAATTTTTTGGTGATTTTCAACAGGCTGTATTTCAGTGAAAAATGGTCGTGCAAGAAATAAAAAACCAAAGCTTTTGAAGCTTGAAGACTCTAGTTTTTGAATTTTTTGGTTAAAAATTTTTCGAAGCACTATTAGCCATGCAATCCTTGGATGAAGCACAAAGAAAAAATTTTCGAAATTTTTTACATTTTTTTTTTCGCTCTACGGGCATGGAAAAATTTTTCCGAGCTGAATCAATGCATAGGTCGCATAGCCTGTTTATTTAGCTTCAAGATGCCTTTTTTTAAACCTCGATACGACCATTTGTCTTCGAGATATCGAATTTTGAATGCCAAAGGATCCTTTTTCACTCAACTGCCGATATCTCTGGAACTACTGGTCGCACAGTGAGCCGAAGGGCAGTTTCTTTTCCTGCAGAAAATTTCCTACAAAAATCTGTCAAGGTTAATGTCAAAAAAAATTTTTTTCCACCTGTAGCGTCAACGTGAACAAAGAGCAAAAAAATGCCATTTTGCCTTTTTTTGGATAATTGACTGTATCTTCGTCAATATTGGAGGGAAAGCTTAGGTTAGAAGAAAATTTTACAGCCCAATGTACCCTAAAAGTCCCTCTGAATCGGTAGATCGATCGGTTCAGCGGTTTTCCTGGACCGATTGATTGAAATTTTGAAAAAATTAAGGGAACAAGGTTTTTGCTTCTTAAGGAATTTTTGGATAATCGACTGTATCTTCGTCAATATTGGGGGGAAAGCTTAGGTTAGAAGAAAATTTTACAGCCTAATGTACCCCAAAGGTCCCCCTAAATCGGTAGATCGATCGGTTCAGCGGTTTTCCTGGACCGATTGATTGAAATTTTAAAAAAATCAAGGGAACAAGGTTTTTGTTTCTTAGGGGACCTTGTTCTCTTAATTTTTCCAAAATTTCAATCAATCGGTCCAGGAAAACCGCTGAATCGATCGATCTACCGATTTAGAGGGACCTTGGGGGTACATTAGGCTGTAAAATTTTCTTTTAACCTAAGCTTTTCCCCCAATATTGACGAAGATACAGTCAATTATCCAAAAAAAGGCAAAATGGCATTTTTTTGCTCTTTTTTCACGTTGACGCTACAGGTGGAAAAAAATTTTTTTTGACATCAACCTTGACAGATTTTTGTAGGAAATTTTCTGCAGAAAAAGAAACTGCCCTTCGGCTCACTTTGCGACCAGTAGTTCCAGAGATATCGGCAGTTGAGTGAAAAAGGATCCTTTGGCATTCAAAATTCGATATCTCGAAGACAAATGGTCGTATCGAGGTTTAAAAAAAGGCATCTTGAAGCTAAATAAGCAGGCTATGCGACCTATGCATTGGTTCAGCTCGGAAAATTTTTCCATGCCCGTAGAGCGAAAAAAAAAATGTAAAAAATTTTGAAAATTTTTTCTTCGTGCTTTATCCAAGGATTGCATAGCTAATAGTGCTTCGAAAAATTTTTAACCAAAAAATTCAAAAACTAGAGTCTGCAAGCTTCAAAAGCTTTGTTTTCTTATTTTTTGCACGACCATTTTTCACTGAAATACAGCCTGTTGAAAATAACCCAAAAATTGCGAAAATTTTGTTGTTCCCTTAATTTTTGCGAGAAGTATATATCACGTCTACCGCTTGCAGCTTCATCTTTAATTCATCCACAATTCGCCTCGTAGTGGCGTCAATGAAAAGCTCAACGGATGCAAAAATATTCACCGGATATGAGATGTGTGCGTACGCTGCTTATTATTATACACAGTATTATAAAATATAAAATCTTCGAACGAGGCTGACTTATATTAAAAAAAATAAAAAATTCACGCTTTACTTTCAACATTATGTAATGTAACAGAATATGACGAAAATTTGCATTATTACTACAGAATTATTATCGCATATTACATAATACTATGTAACGTCAGTGAGAAGTTTGTACATATCATTTACAAAAATCTTACCCATCAGATGATTACAATCAATTTGATCGGTAGTTATATTTTCATTAGAAGTGAAAAATAAAAGACGTAAAATCCTGTAATTTAATCGCCTCGCTTTTGCTCCAGAATTTCGGGACCACTTCGCAGTGTAATCGCAGGTATCTCAATCCTGCGAATACGTCGTCCCGGCCTTAGAGTGACAGTCGTGTAGTTTTGTACAAAGGAGAGGGATGAAGCCCGTTGACCTGTGACCACGCAAAGTCTCGCTTTGGCGAACTTGCGTCAATGAGAATCCGCGAAGCTTTACTCCAAAGGCACGAACAGCTGTATTAGAGTTAAGTGGCTCGAGGCTGACGTGCGTCGGATTAACAGCCTTGAGGAATATACAATAAGGACGAATTTCGGACTTACTTGTACCTGGTAAGCGGTTACAGGATGTAGGAAATGCGGTTCAGCGGGGCGGGGTTGAAATTCCGAAAGCGCCGAATTGAGAATTTTTTGGTGGCGAAACTTGGAGCAAAGGAATCGAACATTGACGAAACATGAAAGTTTCGAATGGTCCGAAAACCGACGAGTCAAAGTTCCGAAAGTGCGACAATGAGAAAAATTTCATTACTTACAGTATAATTAGAAAAATTGAGTAAAACTGCTCGAAACTTTATTTATCGGAATTTCGCTCCATCGTAACATGAATTTTCAGAATCTTGTATTCCGGAACTTCGAGCCGTTGTTTCTTCGAAGTTTGATTTCTTTACTCGCAAGTTTCGCCACAAAATAATTCGGAATCAGGCGCTTTCGGAACTTTTCAAATTCGGAACTTAAACCCCGCCCCGGTTCAACTGCCGCGTATTGTTCCCAGCTCTACATCCAGAGCGAAGACACCCTCTCGCTACCTGTTATTCGCTCCAGAGAATATCCCGGAAGCGAACCTTGCGCTACACGCTACAGATGTAATCTAGCCCCGTTCACAGGCCCCCGTGACTCAACCTTTGAATCACGCGATTTGCGTCCCGAATCCGTAAACCTGATACTGTATCCATACAGCTCTGGGATACCACGCCTATATGTCCATAGGTACTAACCACTGTCCGTATTATTTCATGGGGGATATCGTCAAGGACCTTGTCGAGTCTGATATCGACCGGAGATGACCTTCTCAGGACCTTTTTTTTTTTTTTTACCTAGTTACCTATAATACGCCTTGTCTGTTATAAGTCGACGAAAACTTTCACACCCACAATTTTACACCGTTTGTTTTATCGCCTCGAAATGCCTGGATCCGAATGACCAAACTTTCAACCCCCCCGCATACCGTGTTATTGTACCAAACGAGAATGTACGTTCTTATTCATATCGGTGGAAACGATTGGACCTTCAGCGCGCGTGTTATACGTGCTTTACGATTCGCAGTGCTTTTTTATTTTGGTTTTTTTCGTCCGTTTCAACGTTTCAACGGGTGTGTCTTTCAATTCAATTCACATGTTTATTGTATTTGATCTTTATTTTATGTCTAACTTATGTAGCTACCGTAATTAGTGATCGTGTACAGGCTTGAATTGAATAACTTTGGAGAAATTTCGTTGGTTATCGCGTACTTTGATCAAATTGAAAAACATTCGTGAAAATTTATTGTTTACTGCGAAAAGTTTGGTAATATACGTACAGGCATGCGTTTGTATACTTGTATAAAACGTGAAACTGTGCCTAAAAGATGCTTTCGTTACATTACGTTAACGAAGAGCGAAGATATATAATCGAGGGCGAGAATCTGATCAGTGGAATCAGTTTATTTACGGTAATGGGGGTTTGGGAGAAGGCTGGAGGGTTGGGATTATCAAACTTTTTGGCAGGCTGAATCGACTCCTGATAAAAACTCGCCCCACTTGGTCCCTGATCACACGACACGAGACTTGATTCAAGGCCATGTGGCGCGGCTAACGTCCGGCATGATCTTTGCACAATGTAAAGGAAAAGTTTGAACCCGGTTTTAAGGGCCTGTATAACTCGGTGGAAATATAACAACTTGTCGAGAAACTCTTTCCATTTCCCGTAACACTTTCACGACCATGTTGACTTATGTTTATTGAATTTTTGCCAAGTCAAGACGCTGTCCCATTTCCACTTATGCCAAGAATATAGAAAATATCTTATTGTATTTTCGTTGATTCGGACCTTCTAAAAGTCAAGGATGTACCGAAAAGACTTGAGACTTTCGCGACTTTAAACTTATATGACAGATGATATACTAAAAAACAAGAGTGGCAATAAAGTCGAGGTAAAAATGGTTGGCTAAAAATTTATACTATTTATAAGGTTTATCAGGGGATGTGAAATCACTCCGACAGATTATTTTATTTTTTTTTTTTCAATAGGTGATTCGATATTGACATTTCTGTGCACATCGTAATCAATATCGGTGCTGTGTTGTAAAATAGAAGATTTGACGATGCCAATACGATAAATGAAAAAAAGTGTTTCACTGTCAGTCAATTTGTAAGGTACAGTTTTACGAATAACATTAATAACATCGCGAAGTGAAATCAAACTCATCTGATAAATTGCTAATTATTTTGAGTCAATTCGAATCGAGTCATAGATATCTAACGATAATCTTTTGTTTAAAATTCTATTATTTTCGTTTATCGAATTTTTAACGAGATTTTGATCCTAGCTTACGATTCCTACATTTATTTGAATAAATACTTGTTGTACGAGTATCTCGTTATAATAAAATTTCGATGATATTTTTGGTATTTATATGAAAGTCAAACTCGTCGATCTCGCAGTTTTAAAACCATCTATAATTTTACGTAACGTATTTCTGTTCTACTTTTATACTAATGCAACATGCAGCCAGTAAAAATTATCAAATGTCCAGGAAATACGCGGTTCTGTATCGTGATTTCCCTCTCATTAAAATAAAATTATCAACAATTTAATGACCGATAAAACAAATTGTTTCAGTCCTCGTGATTTGCAGACTTTTTTTTTCTTACGATTAGCGAATTAACGCTTCTTAATTTTGATATATCTCGAGTTTTAAAGTCGTCGGTGTTCGATCCGTGATTTATTTTACCCTCGATAAGATTATCACGGGTTTTTATTTTTCTCCGCTATTCTTGCGGATTTTCCTGTCCGATATTGTAACGCATAATCCACAAGCGAATATGTTGCTCTCACATTCTGTACCGTGACGATGTAAAAAGAGTCTTTGGCTCGCCAAAGATTTTCTATTCTACGTAGCTACTGGTTATAAGTTCAATTCTAGACGCCGGTACGTCTAGACTGGATCAGTGTTGTAAGGGGAAAAATACGTCGTGAAAATAACCACAGAAATGAAGAAGAAGAAAAAAACAAACAAAGAAACGAAATTACCAAGGGCAACTCGAACCGATATCCTCACGCTTATACTGCTGCACGCATTACAGTGTGATAAAAACGACGAACAGAAATGAACTAAAAAACCATGGTACTTTGTGTCTCGTATTTGGTGTTCACGAAAAGCGAATTGTGACCGCCTTTCCAAGTTTCGCATATTGGATAACGCGAAAAAAAGAAAAAAAAAAAAAAGAAATACGGATTACCTCTCGAGATAAATATAATTAAAAAAATTAAATTTATCAGATACAAAATCGCGTGATCAGTCTAATTAGTTTACCGATCGTAATCCAGTTTCTATGTGTACATACATACACATTGTAATGGATATACTAAAAATAGATTCTGATAAAATTCCGCACTCCCTGAACGATAGATTGATAAGTTATAAAAATATTAGTCAGCGTAAAAATTTTCAGAGAAGTTTGCGATATTTTTTGGTAATAAATAAGTAATTCGATTTCGATAAGACGTATTTCTTGTTCAACGGGTATCGGAATTAACTGATTAAATTTTATAATTTTCGGGTCAACCATTCTTCCAGCAATGGAAACTGAATTTCTGATTGATAGCTGTCGTTCGGTTTGATTTTCTATCAAATATCGAAAGCTCTTCTAATCAACTAATTGCCAATTGCATCGGATTCAGTTCAATAATCAGTTTTCATACTTTTTTTTGTTTCTAAATCTAAAAAGGATTTTTTATCCGCTGATCGGTAGCTTTCGTTCGATTCGCTCTCAAACTATCAACTGCAAAATAAATGTACGTGAATTTTCTGCCGCGGAAATCGAATGATTTTTAAAAACGTTCGGCTAATTGGAACTCATTTGAAATTCTCATCGGTGTTTTCATCTAGCTGTGAAAATAACAAAATTCAGACTCCCGCAATCGAGTTCAGAGGGCAGCACCTAACGGCTAACGTTCAGATCGGTAAAGAGAATTTCTGTAGTGAAAATCAACCAGTTTCACTGTTTCACTCGACAACGTGGTGAGTCTTTAATGTCTGACATTTGACGTATGAATTCTATGATCTAAACTTGTTCCTTTGACAAATATAAAAAATTGTATAAACGAAGGGTAGATTGTTTTAAATTATTCTTTCAATGTTTATTCTCAATCTTCAAATCTTCAAACGATTCGTTACAGACTAAAATTCGATTTAACATCACGAGGATTTCAAGAACAGCCTGGAAAGGGTTCTTCTCTGTTTTTCCTCATGATGAACTGGATCTTCCGGTCCATGTCCTCGTTGTAAATGGCCTTGCACTTTTCGAAGTTTACGCGCCGGCGTGTCTGACAGGGTTTTTCGTAGTACCTCGTGCGCCTGAATTGCTCGAACAAACCTTCTCGGCCCATTATTCTATTAAGAACACCGCATGCCTCCTCGATGTTGTTGTTACGGACGTAAACCGTCCGGGCTATGAAAGAGGCGTGCCGAAGACCCATCTGAAAAATCGGACCAGCGTAAACGATGCTTTTATAGGTTAGGAACAAGGAGTATTCGGGGTCGAGATGTGCCCACGATTTATTTTTTGTCTTAACCGAAATAATACTCGATACACTGTCAAAGTTCCCACCTTGAGTCGCGGACGGCCTTCTCGTATCTTCTTTCTTCCCAGAGCACGAAAATTTGCGTTTTTCAAATTCTCAGATCGACGAGCGGCCGCTCAGCAGACAACAGCTCGGTTTTCTTTTTTTTTTTCATCGATTGTAGCGACGCTCGCGGCGAGTCGGAAAAACACGATTGCCGTCGATTTGAATTCAAATAAGCGCGGGAGGATTCAAACGCTCGAATTCTTATTAATCCGGGTAATTGAGTGGATTATATTTTGAACGAATACTTTTATCGCTTCTGATACGAGTGAAACGATGACATTTTCAGTCTCGTACGTTACATCGGCTTTATCGAATGTTCGTCATTTTTTTTTTTTTTCACTGAGAAGTAAGCGAATCAATTACAACCGGCTTGTCACAACTAAATTGCAGATGACCGAGGAACAACATGTTTAACAAGGTTATTACGAAGAAGTACATGATCAGGTGGTACACAATCTAGAAGAAAAAAACAAACATTTCAGAGTTAGTAACCGTTGTGTATCGTATTTTTGTGATTACACCGCAGTGGGTAAAAATGATTTTAACGAGTCGTCAATCACCTCCTGATCTTTCATATCGTACTTGAAGCACCAACGACAAACGCAGAGCCACGTGGACAGGGACAGTAACAGGGCTACGGCGCCAAACGGTGATGAGTGAACGTGAATCGTAAACATTTGATTAGATTTCTCGGGGTTAAATATCCTCGTACGAATTTCTTAGCATCGTTGATTAAAGAAGAAGGTAAAACGGAGTCTTGCGTGCGATCCTCGAATACTTTCAAATATACAGACCGCTCGTGTCTGTTTGATACCTGCATGATATGGCGCAATTTCTGCCTCTTGAACCTGCGAGTAAAGCGGTACAAGAAAATACGTTGAAAATTTTCACCGTATAAAAGACAAAAATTGATATCGAGATGGTGGATAATAGAAAGGAGAAGAAGAAAAAGAAAGAAAAAAAAAAAAAAAAACCCCGGCTGAAAGCCTTCGTGTCTCTCGAGTGAGTGAGCATTGAGCTTTTAAAGCTCTCTTATCTTTATCGGGACTTTTATTGTTATTTTCTAACCACGAACAAAGCCTGCAGTCTTATTGTGTTGTGGAAAAAACGGTGATGCATATGTTATATATTTCACAACTCACTCGATTTTAAACAAAGTCATAGAAGGCCAGGGTGAAGTGGAGCGGTCGGAATATCGCCAAGGGAGTCTCTTCACCGCCGGCTGAATAATTCGTCCCTGTCAAAAGGCTGTGTCAAGGGTAGAGAAGTGTTTCAGACATAGCGGAGGTGATCGAGGAGATCGATTTTTCATACCAGAATTTAGGCTTGGAGGTGGGCATGGAAAAGGATACGTTAACATCTAATCGAAGTTTTCGCCCTCGTTGAATCTGACATTGTTTACAAGATTTACGGTTATTTTTCACTTTTTATGCTACTTTTTCCGTGTGTTATTTAACGATTATATAAAATCGTTGATTATCAGACAGGAAATTTTGACAAATGCGGAGATCAGCTGTTGAAACAAATATCGCGAGAATAATATACTGGCTGAGAATAGTTTGTTTTTTTTTTTTTTTTTGCTCTTCATTGTTTTTTCATTTTGCTTTTATTTTTCTCTATTCGTGACGTCGATTCGATATAAATTCTATGATTAAATTTACCATGGATAAATGTTTTCGGTTTTAAATAAAAATGAAAACGCCATTTTCATGACACTTTTTATTTATATATGTATAATATATGTAGTATATGTATAGTATATTTATTTATTATATTATAATAACGGGTTACAAAATATACGGGAAAAAAAAACATAATATAAAGCGACGAATTATCGAGCTTTTTTTCTTTTTCAATCTTGTTCAATTTCATCATTTTTGCATCTTTTTTTCTTTTAATCCAATGAATTGCCAAATGCACGATATTATAGTATATGATAATAATAATTCACATATCGGTATAACTGTCGTATAACATATATGGTGTAATTATACCGACAAAGTTTCTTGACCGAATTTCAATTGAGAGAAAAAATTGTTATTTTCATTCATACACATACGTACAATAATTAATATTTAATACTCGAATTGAAATCGAAGACTTTTATCTATAATTTTGGAAAATTTATCGTAATTTACCATGATCAATTCCTTTTTATAATCACTTTGAGTAATTATTATATTAATTATATATTCATTTATTTATTCAATCACGTATGCATAATTTATGGTATATGATATTCATGCGTGTATTTTCGTCACAATTTTTAGGTTGTAACCACACCATATAAATACACACGTAATTTCATATTAAAAATTCAGAGATCGATCCAGAAGTATCCAGAAGAATCGAACCGATTATATTACGTACTAAAACATCTTTTGATTCGAATTATTAAGTTTCTCGCATATCAAGGCATCACGAAATGACGCGTATCATTAAGTACCTACAAATGTTTCCAATAAATTTATCTCTTTCAACGAATCACTTGTGCAGTAATTATTTGACTCCAGAGATAGTAAAACTAAAGTGTTTTATACACAGTTTTACATTTTTCAAGTATAATATTTTAAAGACGGATTATCATGAATATTTTCATCCTCATTTTCATTCCATGCATTCAATGTACGATGCAGTATTTAATATCGAGTGTCTTAGTACAATTTTAGCAATGTCATAAAATTGGCTGATTTTTCTCTCCTGATATTAGTTATAAAATCTCAAAAATTGAAGAAAAGATTCAATGAAACTATTTTACACCGAATTGCAGTTCGCGTCGAACGGGATTAATGTGTTTGCGTTGTGGTTTGTTGCATCCGAGGTTTGAAAAAAAAAAAAAACTACAAGATTTTCGGTGTAATTTTACTTTGATCGAATTTTCCTTCCCGTTCAATAGCTTGATATTTTTCTATACAAAAATCGCAACTATAACAGTTACTGCATATCGCAACGTGGGATCATCATTTTTTATTTTTTCATTTATATATATATATATATTTTGATTCTGTATCATGATTTTTCTTCGTTTTTTCTCTCATTCTCTCTCTCTCCAATTACTACATCATTTGGCATTAAAAACTCTCAATTTTTATTCTTATCCATTATATGTATAACATATCATGTATATGTACATGGCTCGGAAGGTATGATGGTGTTCCATGAGGATTAAAATTGTTTGTTTCAAACGACTTGTAAATGAATAAAATGTAATTTACAACGCCTGCACGCGATTCTACACAGCATTTTTTTTTACCGGCAGCGTGTATTACGCAATGCGCGTATGTACAATGTCCTGATGCGACGATATCGATGTACACACTTGTATAAATATATCGAATTGATTTTGGTCCCCCGCCAGATATTCCAAATTCACCACAACTAGAACGTGTAATGGATGAAAAATGTCGGTGTGCATGTAGGTGGTAAGCAATAACGTTAACTCGAGCGTACGACGAATTTACACCTTGGTAATTTCCGATAAATCGATCCGACCTAACCGATACCGCAACCCAACCAAAAACTCTTCGTAAATCATACGCCTACCTACGTGTGAATTTTTTCAATCAGCGACGAAGCCTACACAAGCTTAGATTTGTTTGTAAATTGAAAGAATAATCAAGGAAACAAAAAAATCCCGCCTTGGCATTTTTTTTATTATTTGAAAAATTCCCGTTTCATAGAACACCGTCATAAGTACCGTTTTACAAGGTAAATGTGTGCGCTGAATGACGTTATATACTTATACTATATTACTATTGTTATTAATATTTAAAGTCTGCGATAACTCATTTGTTACACGTACACGATGTACGCAAAGAGTATGCCTGTACCTTGGGATGGTTGTTTCTTTTCTTTTTTTTTCTTTTTCTTTTTCAATTTTATTAAGCTATGTATGATTCATCTATTACAATGTTATTATTTTATTTTTATTTTTAATACTAATAATTATCTCTCTCACATTTTCATTTATAAGTATGTATATTATATGTTTGTCAAAGGCTTCTGCATTTAGGTGTATTATCATACGTGTTATAATTATACTTATATACTTGTTATAGCCAACGTGAAAATTTCTCTCGTATGGTAAATATATGGCATATCGGTATAATTATACGAATCGTATTTATCTTCTGCGCATATGTTTTCATACGTTCAATACGCTGTTACGTTTTAATATCGTATTGTGTGAAACAAAATCTTCGAAAAGAGATTTCTACGATTGATGATTACTCTGATATATTTAATATTACAATATATGTATACTGTGTTGTAGTATACATCTTTTGAAATTCATATGCTTAAACTTTAAATCAATTAAATACTCCATTCGACGGTTTCAATTTTTTTATCATTTTTTTCCTCTTCATTTTTATGTTTATCTTTTCGCCTCTCTGTACCGTAACGCATCGAGTAACTAATCTGACGATAAAAAAATATTTCTTATTTCCTGGCGGAACAACAGTGTGGCGGGTGATTTCTTTCATTGCGTTGCGTTACACTTTGAATTTTACTTATACTTCTATTCTCGTTCTGTTTTTTAATTTTCAACTCTTTCTTTAATAAGAAAGCTCAACAGATAACGAGACTAGCAAATTTATTTCTGTGTTTTTTTTTTTTTTTAATTTATTTCTCTCTCTATTTCATTCCCCTTCAACGATTAAGGCAAACACATGATTGATTTTTTCAATCCTTCAAAGTTAAGTTATACCGCGTATAATATATATTTAGGTAAAGATCAATCAGCAATGTGGCCAGAATTTTTTTCTCATCGTGTAACGCAATGATAGTAATTTAACTATGTAAGCATGTACGAACAGATATTTCGGTTGAAATTTTTATCAGCTATTGTATCTGTGTTATATAGGAATATACGTATAGTTAGAGTTTACGACTAACATTGAACTTATGTTTCATTTTCGAAGCATCATGGATAACGTGCTTCTTTCTCTATGCGTTTTTTTTCATCCTGCAACGCGTCGTGTGCGGAAATTCATTGTCACCGATTTTCGCTTCCTCGTTATGTTTCTATATGCTTGTATTATTGCAATTTTTGAAAATTGATCCAACACATGTAACGCATGTACTCGAATACATGGCGTGCAATTTATACGTGGCGTTAAAATGTTTATAATCAACGGTTCCAAAATTTGATAAGTAATTTTATTCCTCAAATTCTCTTCATTTATTGCGTATTTTTTCTTATACGTTCATTTCTTTTTTCTTATCACGAGGTTATTTATTCAGGAAAAATTATTGTTCAAACTTACATCCGTTGATATTTGAATCTGAAGCTATTAGACTTTGTATTCTTTGATTATGTCTCCTTCGATATTTTTCGATCAAACTTCAGAGTGTGAATAGGTGATTTGAATAACGAAATTTCGACTCATTAAATAGAGACAAAAGGCAAGCAAAAATCAGAAACTTACCAAATTTTTCAAAGAATTCGCACTTCTAACGGATAATAATAAGCAACGATAACGATAATATCGGCGTAAGCGTGTAATTACAATAATACTAACAACAAAAACTATGGTAATAATAACAATAATAACTTTAATAGGCGTTTTATCACATTTCTCTTTAAAATAATCACGTATTCGTATGAACTAGATTAAAACGACACCAGCGTTTAATTTATTTCTTCTTCTTTTTTTTTTTTTTTTGTTTTTCTCAATTGTTTCCCTTTTCTTTTCTTATATACATACATAATACGTTAATTTTTGATAGGTTGATTATTTGACAATAATATTACGTGACAATGATAATACTTTCATCAAGTTTCAGTATCAATTTATTAAAACTGATTCAATTTTTTTTTGGTATACCGATTTGAACGAATTCTTTATTCATCAGTCAGAGATGATTAAATTTTGAATTTCTCGTATTAATCATATTTTTCAATTCTTTAAATTGTTTCGAATTCAATTTGATTTATATTAGTTTTGTAATCGTTGTACAACGACAAAGAACCTTAATCGTTTTATTTACAAACTTTTCCAAATTGTTGATTATACACTAGGCTGTTAATGATGTTACAATAATTTCGTAGCATGGTACTGATTTTTTTGTTTTTTTTTTTGTTCTTCCTTTTTACTCGAAAAATTTGTTTATTCTTTTTATTTACTTGTTTTTCCTTATTATTTTTTTTTTCTTTGGCAGCTCAGTTTGGCCAATCCGAAATTTCAACTTTTGAATATACTTTTGGTAAGGATTTTTCAACATCTTTTTTATCGTTCATCTTTTTCTTACACATTTTTTTTTTTTGGAAGGATGTCTGATGTCCTTTTTAGTTTTTTTTTTTCTTCATTTTTTATTTTTTTTATTTTCAAATTCTTATTAAGTAGACTAATTCTTTCCTTCGATTATAGCGACAGACAGACATGTAGAGCGATAACATATGTATTATGTGCGCATATGTCATTGCGTTGTATAACACGTTACGTGCATAACTTGGACAGTCATGCGAATTCAATTCAACTAATGAAATATTTCTCTCGACTTTTATAAATGTGGAGGAAGTTTTTTTTTTTCTTTCTTTCTTTCTTTTTTTTTTTTCATCTTCTGTTCGTAGTTAGAATTATGCGTTCTATACGTAATATAATTTCAACCTCACTTGGACATCGTATAATTATTAAGGGGCGCGCAAGGCAAGTTTGATTAATTGTATAAAAAACAAAGAAATTAGAAAATATTGAAGCTAAAAATATAAATATATAGGAGGTATAATATCGAGTTACGCATATAAGCGAAATAATACAGATTAATCATATATTCCGTTCGAATGGAAGGTAGAATGATTAACCTTTTTATTTTTTGTTTGTTTTCAGTGCTAATGGGGTAAGGGTAACACGAAATTGACCAGCAATTTCACACAACGACAATATTACATGTTATACAGGTACGTATATATATATAATGTAAATAAGATTTACAAAATATTTAAGCACGATGCAAAATTACTTGAGATATTTATATACTTTAACGAAAAATTCTTATCCTCCATACTTAATTTCCCTACGGAGAGAGGTGAGCCTGACTTATGTATTTTTATACATGACCTACGATAATCAAACCGACGACGTCTCTTTATACGCGGTTGCGTATGGAAATTTTTTGTCTTCCTCTTTTTTTATTTATATATTTTTTTTCATTTTTTTGTTTTTTTTTTTTGTCATACGTGTAACACCGTTGGTTTACTTATTTACTTTCTCATTCATTCTCACCCTACGCATGTAACAAAAGCTATATTATATGTATGAACGTATTTACGTTTGTTACGTGTGTGACTTTGTATATATCTGATGTGTTATTATACCTGTACCTACTTTTAATCACGTCATTCACGTTATCTTCTAATCGCCGACATTTAAAATTCATCCATTTGCTGTATTCTCACAACAGCTGCTCGCAATATACGCACCTATGTACAGGGTGGGTCAAGAACACGGGACCGATTTGAAACGTGAATAAAATCCAAACGCTTTGACCGATTTTCGCGAACTTTCTTTTCCTCGAAAGTAGAAGAACGAATCTTTTATTTCGCGTTTGGATATCAGGTTTTGAAAAAATCGCTTGGGGACTGAAAAAAGAAAAAATAATATCAGAGAATGTTCAACTCAATATCCATATGAAATTGAACATTATTTAATATTATTATTTTTTTTCAGTCTCCCAGCGATTATTTCAAAAGCCGATTTTCAAGAGCGTGCATCTCAGCAGTGAATAAAGATTTTTCAGATTTTCAAACGCGACATGAATGATTCATTTTTCTAGTTTCAAGAAAAATAAAGTTTTCGAAAATCGGTCAACGCGTTCGAATTTCATTCACGTTTCAAATCGGTCTCGTTGTTTTGGGTCTACCCTACATGTCTGTGTATATATATATATATTATATACCTATGTGCATATACCGAATTCATTTCCTTTAGAATGATATAGAAAAAACGTTTAATCGCTAAAATTCATGATATCTTATACATAATGTTATTCTATACATTCACAATTGTCTATTGTTATATATTAATAATATGCTGTAATTCAAACTCGGTACAGGGGATTATTCACGAATTAAAAAAAGACAGAAAACACTAGAAAGAAAAGGAATATACAAATCTTTACAATTTCATTCAATTTTTTTTTTTTTTTTCAATATCAACACAATCATCGATCAAAGAGTCAAATTTTTTTTTTCGTCATCAACATAATCACATCTTCAACGATTTTATGCATATAATATGTATATCAATTTCAATGCTCGCTGAGAAAAATTGTTGTACCGAGGTCAAAAAAAAAAAAAAAAAACAGTTGCGAAGAAAATCGGAAGAGAGAGAAAAGAAAAGAAATAAACAAATAAATAAAAATGTGAATAAAAAAGGAAGTAGGTAAGAAAAAGTAGATAAAAATAAATAACCAAATTAAAAAATTTAATGAGAAAGTTCGCGACAGCGTGATTTTTTGACGATGACATGCTTAGGCGGGCAATTTACATTGGGACTTACATCGACGATCGGCCGTATAATATGTGGAGGGTGGGTGGATGAACGTCCAGTATCTAGACGAGGCTGTGCTTACGCATGTTGTGCGAGTGCGTGTAATTCGTCGCGTTAACGATATGGTGGTTAATTTTCGGTGGTGATTTCGGCTGTTGCGGGGATGAGGGTGTTTCGCTTCCAGGTGAACCGTCCGACGGCGTTACCGAGGCCTAGGTGTTGTGACCCTGCTTACGAATTTTGCTCTCCAAAGCAGCGGTCGGTCGGCCAACCAGATCTTCCAGCTCGTCGGGCATCAGGACCGTGAAATCTCTGTTGAAAAATTATTTATCCCACGTGTTTATAGCGCAGTTACGCCAAGTTCCTCGCGTCGAGCTCGATGGAAATCGATAAGCGAGTTCAAAACCTCGATAAATCATTTTCCTTGTACTTTGATGATAAAATTAGCAGCAATTGTCACAACGTGCGAGTTTTTGCTCGACAGAATTTTAATACGAAGAAAAAAAAAATCAAACGTCGTTGAAATCGACTCACGAAGAGAAAGAATTGCCTTGACTCAAAAAAATTTCTTCAACACAAATCGACAATTTTTATTAATCTTAACGCGAGGCAGGCTTCTGAATAAAATTAGATATCGTAAAGTGAAATCGAACCGATTTGCACTGAGAAAAATTTCATTTGTTACAGTAACTAGAAAAATCTGGTAAAATAGGTATAGTTAAAAAAAACTGTTTGAATATTGTTGGAATTAGGAAAAACGAGGTACGCCTAAACATTTTGCGCTATCGTCGATGTTTTTTTGGTTATTGCGACGCAAAATCAGTTTTTGAGGTTTGCTCTACTTTTTTAGTTAACAAAGCTTTAACGTCAATTCGTAATTTTTCGTAACTATAATATAGTAACAGTGATCGTAACGAGAAAGAATAGCAACGGATACCAGACTTTCGGGTAACAGCTATAAAACTAATTTTCATTTTCTACCTAGAGGTATATTTTGTCGATCGTGGTAAAAGAATGAAAATAGTCAAGGACTGAGCGGTAAGCGGAAATAAAAATTTCTCTCAGTGCGATAGGTTTTCAACAATTTTGAAGTAATGTGAAATCAAGGCATCGATATCTAAGGTTTAAATTTTCAAATTCATTTCTCTCACCTATGCTGTGCCAAGAGCATGTCTATACTGGTAACGCTGCGTTGATGCGCGCCGTCTTTGTGGGCGGCCTTCTGCCGCCTTATGCACAACGCTCTGAGGGGTGCCAAAAGCACTCCAACGACCAAAAGGCCGCAGCCCGCTGCTATAAGGGCCGCCGAATTCTGCGCTGCTTCTGCTCCAGGCGCAAGCTGGACGAGACCGACGACCAGGACGACGGCTCCGAGCAAAAGAGAACCGACGACAACGTGGAGAGAATTCACCTGAAATTCACACTTCGTTCAATGTCGGGGCGGCGATGAGAAAAGAATGTTTCCAAAGCCCCGTGTGGCTTTTTTTATTCGATTAGAAAACAAAAGCTTTATCAGCTTGAATATCGACCGGTTCGTCGATTGATTTTACTGAGAATTCTTAAACCAAAATGAACGTTATAATTATTTTTTCTCAGCTTATAGTTCGTCCAACTATGATCACTCGAATCCCAAACTCGTGAATTATGTCACAACCTGTAATGTATTGATTTCAAATATTACCAGAATTTGCTAGATTCAAGTTTGAAACTTGAGATTCGAATGGAGCACAAATCTTAAATCTATTTTTGATCAGTCTTGTGCGTTATCTTCTTTTTCCATTATGGGAGCGTAAGAAAATACAAAATACCGATGTCCTTCGCTTCGTTTCATCCCTTATAAATCGTGGATACGAAATTAAAAGCACACGCGACGTCACGACGAAATTCGCTGCGTAGTTACTTTGATACGCGTATAAATTTTACACACATATATCTCAGCCGTTTCGTCTGATCGATACTTTGAGATGGTTTTAATAGCGTGCATGACGCATCAGTTTCGTGAGAATAGGTGTATCCATGCCCACGCACCAAGTGAGAAGGGAGTGGAATATGTGTTTTCGGATTGTACGCAAGTGTGTTGAAATTCTCGATACAGCTGTGAAGAAACTCGCTTACATTAATTTTCCGAGCGTGTAGACCGGCGGTCATTTTTCAACCCTGTCATATTTCGAATCTTCATGCACTTTTATGATTCACAATTCAGAAGTTGACAGCTGTTTCGTCGATTTTTGTTCTTCTGGGTTCGAATGTGAACTGAGCGATCGGTTATCATTTATTTCGAATGTTTAAAAATATCAATGTCAAGTAGTTCGGTTTTGCCAACAATCTATACTCTGCGTCAATTTTACGTTCAGTATTTGTCCAGATATTTGAATGTTTGTACGTTATATCAAGATTTTTTTACGAACAAAGAATAAAAAATCGAATATACCGGATTAATGAAAAAAAGCTCTAATATCGAGTATAATCGATAACTGACAACGTCAAATTGATTGCTGAATAGAAAAAAAATAAAGGAGAATCTTTTTTAGTGACTCTGTAAAAAATAATCTCAATAAAATAAACCATCGTGGAGTGAATTGAACAAATCTACTGTTTATCAACAATTTCAGCGATGTGGAACGGAGCGTTGATGATCCAAGCTTTTTTTTATGATACTAGCATGTCTCTAAACTTTTTACCAGATCAATTCGTAGCTCGCGAATACGATAATTTCATAAATAAAATTAATAAATAATCTCGATTCTTGGCCAATCAAACTACTTTGACAGTCGATAGTTTAACTAGACCGGAAAAATACGGCTAATAATTGAATCGAATGAACAACGCTCAACAGTTTGACTCGCACATGCAGATGCGAAGCCCCGTTCGTTTCTAAAGTACGAACACAGAGTTTTGTGATTTACTAAGTTGTACTTTGTAAGTCGTCGCTCTTTCGGGGCTTCCATACAGTTCGGGAACACCTGCTTTACTAGCTGTGCGATGTAATGTTTCGTCGACAAATTGATTCCCGCGGATCGAGGAATTCTACGCTTTTTCCTGACTCGTTAAATACCGTCCGCTAGAATTTTCTTATACGCTTACAAATTAAGACAGCCCACCCATACGTACGGTCACTTGAATTAATTATCATCCGTGACTGTAAAGCTTTGTTTTTTTACGTAGTACGTAATCGGCCAGGTATAATAATTTCAGGCACTCGGTGCAGATCGGTGGATGATAAATAACCTTGAGAAGTGGAGGTTATAAATAGCCAGCTATTATTTCTGAATTTAGAAAACAACGTTCATGGATTATAGGAGAACTTCTGATAGTCCTTCACGATAGAGTATTTTCGTACAAACGGATGAATTATGCACGGGAAAAAGAGAGCGGTAAGATAGTAAGAAGCTGAAATTTTACTCGCTGCAATTGCTTAGCTGTCAGGTGGTTTTCAGTTCTGTAATTGTAGCCATACTTTTTCTTCTTATACGGAATGGAAAAGCTAGAAACATCGCCAATGATGGCAGAATTTCTTTTTTTGAAAATACCCTACTTATTGAAAGAAAAAAAAAAAAAAAAAAATCGAATGAAAAGGATTCGAGGCGTTTAGGACAAAATTGAATGTTGTAATTTACAAGTTTTTTTTTCTCTCCTTTCTCAGCAGTTAGCAATTTTTCGAATCATCTATTGACGGGCTGATAAAATTCAAAGTCAAATGTTCGATTCACGCTTATATCCACATAACTGTATGAAAGGAAAGAAAATTGCAAACTATTTTTTGCCTACGATCAAGATTCGTTGGAATTCCTCTGATCGTCAGCTCACGCGAATGAAAACGCAAATACATGGAATGGATTAGAATATTAGATAAACCTTGCACGCTCACCTTTCCGCAGAAATAATATTCCGGCGGTTCCTTGTCGAGGAGGGCCAAAACCGCTTCGCTTTCCGTCAGGGGACTTCCGGGTTGGCTACTTCCTATGCGTGGGCATTTTTCTTGGTAGTACGTTTTGTGGAAAACCTTTACCGAGGGCACTGGCAATGCCGTTATCATTCTGAAAGCACAAAAAGACAATCGGTGTCAGTCCGCAGGAAAACGATACAAGCTTAATTGTCAATGGATGAATTCTAGACATCAGCCAATTTCCTCTTCCTCGAAATAAATCTCTAACCATTTATCATAGCAAGATATATTCAGGTCCGTTTTTGGAACACTAGAATTTTCATGAAATTCGATACAACTACGTGAATAATTAAATCGAGTTTTGAACAAACGATTTTAAATACGACATATTTTTTATTGATGTAGAAACTGATTTTCTACTACCTGCTTCGAACGAATTTTCGTTCGTAAGGGATGAAAGATGATCTTTTCCATCGTGTTAATTTTGACAGTGAGCTTTTCTTCTTAAATATTTGTTCCGTGAAATTTTGTATCCGTAAGTATTCGTCGAGAGTATTTAAACTTGGATATTTCGTGGCTTGCAATGCCGCGCAGCTTGCGAAACGAGTTTCCAACTTGTCCTTCGCATCGAGGATATACACAGCGACGTATACAAGGAAATACGCAGTACCGTCTCGCAGACATTGTGTGCAACCCTATAACCGAGCTTGAGAAAAGCCTCGAAGTAAGAGGGTCGCGATAGCCGAGGCTCGACAAGAGTTGAGGCTGAAAGCTCAGGGCGTTCGATACAGAAACTAGAACGTTGAGTTCTATATACGCCGCACACTCCACAATATACAAGCTTCGATAGTTTTGTTCTCTGCATTGGTTTTGCGTGATAGGTATACATGTATGCGGTGCATAGCCGAATAGATGTATAATAAAACCGGAAGTGCCGAGAGACGGGGTTCAATAATAGAAAAATATAGATATTAAGGAGGAGGCAGTAAAGGAGAGAAAACGCAAGACGTACAACCTACTTCGAAATTGGAAGAGCTTTCGTATCTCTGTATGGGGCTGGGTTGAAATTTCTGAAAATTTTTGAAAAGTTCCGAAAGCGCCGAGTTTTGAATTTTTTGGCGGCGAAATTTTGAGTAAAGAAATCAATCTTTGACGAAACATCAAAGTTTCGAATGGTTTGAAAACCGACGAGTCAAAGTTCCGAGAGTGCGAGAATGAGAAAATTAACAAATGTCAAACATCGAAATTCCGAATGATCGAAGATATTTAGGTCTGTGAATTTCTGGCTTGGTGAAATTTCACCGCTTTGATCTTTCTTTGTTTTTGATTTTCGATATTTTTACGTTCGAAATCCTAATCATTCTTCGATTTTTTACAACCAATCGTTGAGTAAACTACGCTGTTTGAGTATGTTTTAATTTCCGAAATTTTACTTTACCGAAACTTTATCTTTCGGAACTTTGCTCTATCCTACTCGAAATTTCGGAATCTTGCATTTCAGAATTTTAAGCCTTCGGGTTTTCGACTATTTGATACACATAGGTATATATAATCTCGTTTTATCTTTTTTCTTTTTTCATTCCACTCTTTTCATGCCGTAATATTTCCTCCCACCACTGCACTGCATCCTACCGTTTTTTTTTTCTTCACCCCGAGGGTGAAATGCGCGAAACGCAGCGCCACCGGCTGTGTTTTTCTTTTTTTCCTTTGTTTTAGCACTCGTTAAACCTACTTTTGTTCTCTCTCACTTTTTGCTATATCCTTTTCTCTCTCTCTCTCTCTCTGATTAAGCTCGGTGACTGATTAACTTCTCACCGTTGAATCGCCGCTCGCAGAGGATAATCACCTACCCAGCAGCCGCTGAGCCTTGTGAAAATTAGGCTTTTGTCCCCGCACCGACGGATTTCGGGGCTACCTTACACGGAGAATATTTATTTTCCTTTTATTTTCCCTCGGACTGACGTGGGCGCGTTTAAGCTCGATGACGCAATGCCCTTCGTAAGCCACGTACGCAGAACCCAAACTCATCCCTTGGGTTACTCCCACGACTTTCGCATTGCGTATGCTTTTGTACGAGGAACGCCGTGTGTGTTTAACTCTTATTAGTCGGTATATCGAATCCGTTTATCCACGTGTTCTCGGCCACTGCAACTACGTTCAAATGTTTGTTGCTTTTAGCGGTGATTTACAGATTTTTTTACCACATTCGTTTGATTCGATTGTTACAGGGATGATCGGCCGGATTTTAAATACAAATGCTCGGTTGTAAAAAATTTTACGGTGATTGTAAGTTTTTGGTAAAATTTTATTACAGGAAATGGAAATTCGAACATGTATCGTTTCGTCAGTTTTCATTGATAGCGGTTGATTTTTACCCTGCCCTGCAAGTGAATTCTCTATGAATTGTCTTACAGATGGATATTTGCATTATACCTACATATACAGGTTTTGAGAAGTTTGAATATGAAATTTCAACCGATCAAGTTTTCACTGATTTCGAGTTCTGAATACGAAGTTCACTGTGTTGTAATTTGGAAAGCATAACAAATATCGTTTAAATTTTAAGCCCTTGTCGGCGGAGTTTTCGATCAAGCTTGCGGGTCAAAAAGTCGAATGGCCAGTCAATAAAAGGGTCATAATTTCGAATTCTTTAAATCTCCAATCCGACACTTGAAAACGTTTAAAGACAGAAAGTCTATAAAGTTTATAAAAGCAAGAAACGTAGAATTAAGACGACAATATAAAATCGCCAGCGTAAGCTTATAAGTATGGAAAAATTGTTGAAAATATATTGATTCTGTAATAATTTTACTGAAATAAATCGCATGAAATGCCAAAATAAATTTTAAAGTATGGAAAAATATAGAACTGTGGCGATTGTATATTTTGGCGTTATATGTTTTCACGTTTCTACTTCGCAACTTTCTACATTTTAAAATTCTACAATCTGAAATTATAATTTTTTGCCTACATTCGTTTAATATCTATAGAAATCTCAGGTACATAATAAATTAGTTCGTTACTTCTGACCTGTAATAACCGGACGGTTATAAAATACATCCGAGAAAACTGTGCGAGTTTTTCGTATCGCGAAACAGATGATCGGCTATACCTGCAACTTGAATTTAAAGACCATTAAAATGTTATTGATCAAACAATTTTCCGACCCGTCGACAGTGCAACAATAAATCGATGTCGTCAAGGCCTTGTTCAACTGAAAAATATACTTCACCGAACAAAAAAATTTATGACGTCGAAATAACCAGATAGTGTAATATTGTCAATTAAAATCGTTCCAAATATTCGTACACGTACACTGTGAAAAGTACACTTTGTACCTAGGAGTATATTTTGTCGATTGTGGTAAAAGAATGAAAATAGTTAAGGACTGAGCGGTGACCGGAAATAACAAATTTCTCTCATTCTATAGCACGTTATCTTGAAATTCGAACAATATTAAATATCTATTGCGTTAAAATTTTCTGTCAAGTCAAAAGAAAAAGAAATGAAAAGAAAAAAATGATATTTTCCTCAGCGTCGGGCGATTCGAAACGTGGTTTTTCACCTCGGCGGAGGATGCCTATCGCGATATTCATCCTCGACATGGATAGCCGGGCGAAGCGAGCTGCGGGGGTTGTTGTGCTCCGGTGTATAATATGTGTGGGGTTGGACAGACAGGGGTTGAAAACGTGTTGAGCTGGGGCGCGGAGGAGCCCAGAGAGGGTGTTGGCCTAGATACGCCGACGGGGCCGACGACCACTGCAACCCGGTTGGCTATCGAACGCTGTCGAGGAACTATACGTATACCCACTTCGAAACGTCCGTTGCATAACGCGGTTTTTGCCCTACCTGCAGGGACCCCCGTAGTCGGGAATGTTTATTCCTTCCTCGGCTCACCGCTCCAATTGTCCACAATTAATTCTCCGACCCGCGACCCACTCTCGCAATTCGAAGGCGGAAAGTTTCGACCGGCGTAAAATCACCCACCCCCAACTTGACAACGGAGCGATGAATTTTCGGGGTACGATTTTTTCCCAGTTTACCTTCGGGTCATTTTAACGTTGGATTGAAAAAAAAAAAAAAAAACGAATCAATACATTCCAAGTACCAATAGAAGCTGCAAGCAATTATCTTGCCGTAAATGAATATTCGGTAAAATATTCATTGATTTTATCACGATAACATTGTATACAGAATTTACTTAAAAAATATACAAATTTTTAATTTTTAATTCACGGAGCAAAAGAAAATTGTGTTTATTGATGGTTAAAATTATATCTTTGTGATTTTGATGAAATTCAACTTCATCGATGATTGCATCAACTGCGCCTTTGTTTGAACGACTTTCTTCTTTTCTTTTTTTTTTTTTTTTTGCCTCGTATCCGACGTGATTGCATCCACAGTCGAATCCGTGATTGTTCGGACAAGGCTTTGATGAAAATTGAACCGTTGTATCGTATATACGAATAAACACCGAAGCAGTGTATGGATAATCTTTGATTTCGCGGAATCGAAGAGATGCGTTTGTCAACGATGCAAAATGAGTTGCCGATGACGAACTCGTCGCCTTTTTACAACAAGCGGAATCGCCAAATGACCCGTTATGAAAAAATATGCAACGCATCGTAACAATTTATCGCCGGATATTCAATCCTACGTCGTTGAAGGAGGGCATATACTTGGACATGCTTGGCCGAGTTCCAAGTAAATTGACAAAGAGAATATGGATATGTATGTATGATAATGTACACCGAGCGACGGGGATGAGAGTGAGAAAAATATGCCAGGCGCGCAGGATGCGAGAAGGTCGAAAGCTTAGAAACTAGGCGAAGGGGTGAGTGAGATATGGCTGATGGAGAAAATGGGCGGGGATGGTGCGGAAGAGAACTGCGGATCGAATCGAAGAACAGAACTGCGCTCGTTGCACATTAAGCCATGACACCGCAATCCAGGCCAGTGTTCCACTTTATGCTTTTCCGAGCAATAAACCTCCCCTGTAGTCGTCTCCGTCTCCGATATGCGCCCGACACAAGCATACTTTCTAAGTATACGTTAGAATTTCCGTGTCAATGGACGGATCGTAGAATGGTGCAGGGTGTAGAATCTGTTCCTTGCCGATATCACGGTGACGCTAAATTTAAAATGTTGTTAAAGCTCGGCCGGATAAGTTGACTTCGACTATGTCGCAAGATCAAGCTCACTGATCACGATGAAGTTGGTGGATATAAAACTTTATTGAATTTTTCTTAATTTTTGGCGAAAATTCGTTTATTTTTTTTTCCGGAGAGGCGGAGATTCGAATTTTAAGTGAAATCGGATCGTCAATGAACGAGCTTGAACCTTAAAAAAGAATTTTTTAACCGCGCAATGAATGTGTCGAGCTTTTTCAGGAGACGATTGAAATTATAGCAGTCTGGATAATTTTTCCCGTTTGGCAAAGCTCGCTGGTGTGCGGATATTGAAAATAAGAAATTATTTGACAGACGAATAATCCTGTTTAGTTGATTCAATTTATGGTACTTTGTGTTTCAGTTTAATCCAACAACTTTAGTCACGATCAGATTAATGAATGTCGGTTTCGATTTCGTAATTCGATCAATTCTATCAAGTGTTATGTTCGATTGGCAAGATTTTTCGCAAAGTGCTTTCCTTTTTTTTTTTTTAATCAATCACATTTTTTATGCCTACGTAAAAACGATGAGGTACTTTGGTGATAATTAACTAATAATTTATCGAAGCGATGTTTTAAGTGATAGTACGTGACGGTTTTTTCAAGTCAATCAGAATCGAGACGATTGAAGATTGAGTAAAAACAGTTTTCTTTTTTTACTTGTAAAATGTATGTAAAAAAAAAAAAAAAAAATATGAATAACTATAAGAAATAAATAGCTGTTTAAAAACAAAAGGGTTCCGGGACTTGTGTTAATTTGTCAATCAAACTTATCCTCTTACAAGTAGCCGCAGATTGTGTGAATTAACTTTCGACTCGCAATTAAAGTATATAGAGAACACGACAGCCAACTGTGAAACAAATCGCTGTCTTATACTGAAATTCAACAGGCGGATTCCAGGCCTCGAATAGAACCACCCCTTGGGTGTATTGTATATACCCAAATATTGGCAGAGGGCTGGAAATACGGGGTGAACTGGTTCCGAATGGCCCATTGTAAGATACTGTCAATATAATAAAGCTCCGATTTCTCGTCGGCACAACTCGCGGTGTCTTTAAAAGCGGAAGCGATCGCCCTCCGAAGAGAAAAGACACGAGTTGAAAGGTGGCTCGTTTCTTTGAATTTCCCCGAATAACCTAATCATGAGTAAAGATCGCTCTGACCAAAAATATCCACCTCAATTCACTTTTCGCGTGTCTGCTTAATAACGCGTAAAATTAAACCAAAGTCCATATTATCATGCAAGGCAAGGTGAAACTTATTTTTTCGCTGAAACGCAATCCTTGAAATTTTATACTCCGATCGTAAGACTTTCGTTTCAACGATAAGAACTCGCCTCCGTAGAACAAGGTCAAGGCTGATGGAATTGAAAAATCCCGGTAGTCTTCTGCTTCCGATTATCAGCGCCAAGGATTTTCGGTTTGGTAATCTCGATAAATGCTCGTCCGATTCAAGTCGTCTGAGAAGCGACGTTGAGTTACTGAAAGTTTACAACCGTCAAGATCGTCGTGTGGAATCGATTTTACACAAGGAGAAAGCACGCACGTAAGCAAGCAGCGTGGGTGGTTCGGAAAAATATACCTACTGCATCCACGTACCTACGTGCACGTAGTCACGAAGGGTAAATATGCACACGATATGCAGTCGAAGAAGCGACGTATCCAAGGGTGGTTAACCCTAGGTGGAAAATTTCGCGGGATTTAGTGACTGGAGATACCAGGAACCCCGTCGAGGCTTGTGCATTAAATCAATGCTTCTTTTTCCTTCTTATTCTTCTTTCATTCGCTGCGCTGTTGAGTTGCACGCAACGCGATTTCGCCCATGCAAGATTTAAAACGACGATTCAAGCCGTCAGCGTTTCTCATTTCTCATCAAACCAACATGGCGGCCGATAGCTCGCTTGGCGTTTTATTTCGGCTTTACGATCATCTCCAGTGGTGATAAATCGCTGAAACTTATTCCAAGTGAAAGAAATCGATGGCAAGAGTTGCTTAGCTATGATTTTCACCTTTGGCTAGGTCTTCGAAGATAAGAATTGAGCGTGCAAAGTTTGGCTGTACGATGTGCGCGGTAGATCCATGATTTTGAGTACGCTTGGTGAAAAACAATACGTATCTTTGCAACGTTCTTACACGATGTTTTAAGGATAGTGATTAAAAAGTTCTTCGTCACTTGCGTAGAAAATCAAACATTCGGGGAAAAAGATCCAATTGAGATAAAAATGGCAATTACAAAAAAAAAAAAAAAAAGACGAAGTCACCGTAACATTTGTTGATAATAGCCGTTTCACTCTGCTCGTAAACGGCGTGGAAAAGGCAACGGTTAGCTGATACGCAGCCGATACACGACAGTACCCTGATAGAATCGAAGAGGCTGGTAAATTATACAGGCACATACGTGTTTTGCTCAACGCGACGGCATTAGCCAAGGCATTACGTGTACATACGGCTTCGTATAAGGTGGTGGACACACACACACACACACACACGGTGTGCCTATACAGTGACGAAGAAATAGCGAGTATCACCTGTGCGTCGCGACGCCCGATCCGGTGACCTTTAACCGTAGAGTTCCACTGCCGAGGGATCTTTACCGCCCGCCTACGCTGTCCTAAACGCTGTAACTCGTTTAATTCGCGATGCTCGATGAAAGGCGTGATTTTTAAGGCCTGGACAAGCGCGGTACACTGACCCAATTAAAAAAGGTTAGCGAATCGCTAATGGAGAGATGCCTTATTCGTACCGTAGCGAGCTTTTGCCTCGTTCAAACGACTGTTGTTTTTAATTGGAGCTTTTCACTCAGCTTTTATGCTTCTCTCTTTCATACGCGTCGCGATTATAATGCCAATTGCAGTTACCGCCGAGGTGGAGAACACCGACGGTTTTTTTTTCTTTTTTCTTTTTAATCTTCATTCGGTAATCTTTGCCTACTTCGTCCGCTATTTTTTATAGCCTCCTTTTAACAAAGAATATTAATATCATTCACATTCGTTATTCATCTGCTATTTACCCTCTCTTTATATTTCTTATTCAATCCGAACGAGCAGCTTCGATATGTTCAATCAATTGAGCTACATCAGGATCGTTTTTTCGTTACAAAACATTCATCAGATGTTCTCCTTAAAAATCTCAATATTCATACTTATTAGACATAGGTTCTTGACTTTTACCCTGCAGTTTTTTTTTTTTTTCATCGCGTCATATCAAATCGGTGGAGAATAATAACGACGTGAAAAAGTTACAAACAGGCAAACGGTTACGATTGAACCCAGAAAGGAAAACTTATCAATTCTCCGTCGCCCTTCATCGGTTCCTGTTATTCGTCACCGGTCTCTGATCCTTACCGAATTATACTGCTCAATTGATCACACGCTAGTCTGCGATTTGTCGTTCTGTAAAACGTTTCGACGCGTCTCTTATCGTTCGGTAAAACCTTCCATCCTTACGTCAGTGCTTTGCGTCAATTAATTGTCAGACAGACGGAAATGAGCAGGTGCGATTGGCTGAACTGGGTCTCTCCTACGGGCAAATAAGGCACAAGTTGCGTGTATACTCACTTCCCGGTCCTTGGTCTTCTACTATTCCGTTAGTAACTTAGTCCAGACACAGTGACGACAAACTCGAAAACCGCGATACTCTCGTCCAACGGTCAAATCTGTCTCATCGACGTCGGTCCAGACGAGGATAAAGAAGCCGCGAACCGATTCGGCGGTATTTATTTTACCACGGCTCGAAAGCCGATCTGCGGCAGGGCTGCTGACACGTTATTTATTTTTTGAACTTATTTAACTTGTTTATCAGTTTGTTTTTCTTATTTCGCGACACGGCGTCGTCCTCGGATTCGGCTCTACGACGCTTTTGGTCAGGATGCTTGTCCCGCGAGAACTGAGGCCATCGCTGACGGTCTACGGGGTTTCCATTCCGGTCGATACACCTTCATCCCCTTCCATCGTTCCACCACCACCCCCCGACACGCAGGGGAACATCCCCGGTGGCGGCAGACATGGCGACGGGGTGAAGCTCTCCGAGAGACGAAGGGCTCGCAATTTTTTCCGAATTGACGATCGCCGGAATTATCGGAAATAAATTGATGATCACGGTTCTTTCACACATGTAGGTATACGTAATTACGAGTAACGCGAAACTTGTACGTTTTTACACGGAGAGTGCGTAATTTTTTTTCTTTAACTTTTTTTTTTTTTTTATTTTGTCTTTATTTTGTTTAAACCTTACCACTCGCTTTCGTGTCCCGAGAATTGGCGTCATCCTTGTAATGATTTTGTGGAAAAAAATTTTCCTCCGTTTATCCGCACTGCTGCAGCGAATAAAATTTTTCCGTCTTTATTCTTTCTTCCTTGCACGCTTATTCAACCGTATACTACGTCAAATGGTTTTTATTATCGAGATAAACGCAATTTTCTACTAAACTTGAACTTGGAAAAATTATATAAAAAATTTTTACCATCCAGGGTTCTTATCGAGTTCCTTCCACGCGTCGAATACAGATATATATATATATATATATTTTTTTATTTACCGTCAAAGCGTGGCTGAAATGCGGGACAAAAGACTTGTAGGACACGTCTTTTCGTATCACATATATCGACATTGTATGCTTCGTATGCCGTTTTGACGGTAGTTATCATCGATACGAACTATCGCAGGTCGAGAAAAATTTTTCAGGAATTTCGAATGATTAAAAATCGCAGTCGCATTTCATTTCATTTCATCATGTATATCGTATAGTCTATTCCATGCAAGTAAAATCGACAGCTACGATACCTACTTAAATTTTTTTTTCAACGTCATTAAAATTCTCCATCGTGGTATGTAATTTTGAGAGGTCTGAGAGTGCAGTCTTTGAGTTAGTTTATAATGTGGGGGTGGGGGATAGTACCGACTCATTTATACTATTCAAGCAGAGTAGTTGTTTTTTTTTTTTTTTTTTTTTTATTCCAATTTCGTTCATACAATAATTATTTTCTTACGGAGTTGTCCAGGTTTCTGTCGTAAATAAAAGGTTTTCAATTATCTTAGATAGATTAATTGAGAAAAAAAATGTTCATCGAACACTTTTGTTAATATATGTTTCGGACCTCGGTTATTTCTGTGTTTAAAAATTAATAAAATCCGACAGATAATTGTGCGCTTGCATCGAGCGTCGGTTGATTTTAATTGAAAAGACAACAACTCGACGATCATGTTTATCAAGTTTCCCGCGGTTAAGAAATTCGTAACGCGTAAGGCGTATTTTTCGGCACAGTCTTGGTGCTGAATGAATCTAGTTTCCCACGCTGGTCACGTCTGCTTCGTTCATTCTTAGGGGTGGAAATTGATTCCCCGATTCAGTATATTTTCCCAGGTTTCTATTGGCTGTCCCAGTAAACAAGGGTGGAATCTGAGAGCTTTGATTGGACATCGACGACGTGCGAAATTGCGGCAGCCGATTGGTGGCTATTAATAAAACTCGAGCATCGCGTCGCGACGGTTTTTCTAGGCTTTTTATTCACCGACCCGCTGGGTAAGCGAAGCTTTTGATACTTGGTCGGTAACGCAGCTTTTACAGATCTGATATCTGTCGATAATGTCGGAATTGATCATTTTTACGTTTTATCAGATGTAACGAAAAATCTCACCGTTTTCATTTCGTTGGCTCGGGGAGTTTAGGAATCGACGAAAGAGAAACTTGACGTTGATGATCGACTGATCGTCAGTCTACGTATAATTTACTGTTAGTGAAAACGCTTTATTAAACTCTGAAAGTTTACAATAGTTGTGTAGAGTTTTACAATAGAATCACATACAGGGTTACAATACTTTACCACATAGTTCAATTTTATTCAATATGAGTGTTTCTATTCTTGTTTTTAGTTTTTTTCAGGGATTTGTTAAATGTGGGAAAATTAATCGTAATATTGAATGACATCTGTAACGAAACTGAGACCGTGTATAAAATTGACAATGTAAGTATGATGAGGATCAATTTTTTTTTTTTTAATTTTCCCTCACGTATCAGAAACTAAAATTATCGCTTCGTCGTAAATTTTTAGAAATATATGTATATATATCGAAAGAAATCGAGCGGTTTTGTTGGAAGAAAAAAAAATAAAAACACGTCCCGAAAGCGTAGAATTGCAGATCACATGTCGCAACAAATGTAATTGTACATGTTATCATGTTTGTATGCACATATCGTTATGTTGTAAGTCTGCATCAAATAGCATTAATAATTGCATGGCTTAGAGGTTAGCATTAAAAGTTAGTTGTCGTAAAGTTAAGGTTATAATATTCACAGATGGCTGCAGTGCTTTGTGTTCATTATCATTTATTATTTTTAGATTATGTATATATATGTATAGGTATATTAGAGCGGCCGATATTTCGGCCTTGGTAAAATTTTTTTCATACCCACACCGAAAATATAATCAAAGCGTGGAAAAAAATGTGTTTAGAGTTTATAGGCGTTTGGATAATATTAAACTTCAATTGAAAAATACGTGTATTTTTTCGATACTCATACTCAAATATTTCTTACACATATAATATCCATGAAAAAAATTTATAGCACATCTCATTCTTTGGGTATATCATGAGGTATGAAATACAATGTTTGCAGATTTTTTGAGCGATGATCAAAAAATTTGAAAAATTGAAAACACCGATCTTCATTACACGTGTAATGTTTGTAAGCAGAAAAATCATAGCTCGAATAATTAACAAAAATTGCATTTCTTAACTCATAGTACTTCCAAAGAATGTGCTGAGAAACAAATTTTTTTCATCGATATTATGTGTGTAAGAAATAATTGAGCATTCGTATCAAAAAAATATATGTATTTTTTATTTAAAATTTCAATCACTTGGTGGCACGGGTTGAAATTATCCGAGCGCCTTCAAACTTTACTGCACAAATGTTTTTTTTTTTTTAACATCTTCATTATATTTTGAGATTGGGAACGAAGAAATTTTCCACAGCCAAAATAACGGCCGCCAAAATAACGGAAAACTAAAAGTCTTTGTTAAAATTTTTTTATACACATTCTCTCTTAATTGGCTATAAACAGTTATCAAGTTAAAACCGCAGTAATGACATATAATTAGAAGAATGTGTGGTCAGAACGTGGTTTTCTTTTTAAATTTATTAATTCATTTACTTATGTATAATATATTATGTATATTTTTTATATCATTTTATATATTTATCTTCCGTCATTATTACGTAACTCATTTATTCATTTAATTATTTTTATTTTAAACATTTCGAATACTTTAAATACTGAACAAAATTTCGCGGTTTGAAAAACTTCACGTTTGTCAAAACTGCCATTCATGCTTTAAATAATTTTCTTCCTATCTGCCTCTAAATATTATACAAGATTAAAAAGAAAAGATTAACAAGATCAATAATTCAGTATTTCGAACACGACAATGAGATCGGTGTTCGAGTTCATTTCGTCTACCGAGGGAAATTTTTAATATAACGTAAGCTATAAATATTGAACGTAAATATATATATATATTTATATATGGGGTAGTCCAAACGAACGAGAACAAGGTTTGATTTTGAACACCACCGAATTGGGTGCTGATTTATTTCCTACTTTTACTCCACCAAATATACATCTTATAATTTTTTCAAATATTTTTCAACTGCCGTTTAGATGTTTTAGATCCGATCTTCCGTAACTCGAAAACTGTGCATTTGGGGGAAAATATGTGTTTTTTTTTCGGAATTGCTGGAAAATAATTTTGACAGAATTTTCAGGAAAACGTAAATGCATCGTTTTCGACAAAAATATCTCAGAAATCGATTTTTTTTTTTCGAAGTTTTGATTTTGAAGCTAAGATTCCCTTTGCACATCAATGTGCACGTTATCGGATTGTAACACTCGGTCGCAACTTTTCTTCAATCCAGGTTTCATTCGAGAAAATACACAAACAGTTTTAAATTTCTTGTGAACGTAGTTTTTGAGAGTTTTTTTTTTTTTTTGTTGGAAACGATGGCTTACAATTTCCAGAAAATACTAAACAACTTTCGAACAATTCAGAGAATGACACAATTTTTCCTGTTCACAACCTTTTCCTCAATGCACAGTTTTCCAATTAGGGAAGATCTGAAATACCTACTACTAAACGGCAGATGAAAAAAGTCGAAAAAATTAGAAAATGTATATTCGTTCACGTTCATTTGGACTACCCCATACATACATGAACATTGTACATGTACTAGGAATTTGAACATATTCAAGATCTTCGCATTTCTTTTCTCTTCCTTTTTCTTCACGATAACTTTATATTCAACTTTTTATTTCATTTTAAATGTTGGATTTTTTTTTTATAATTCGGTGTAAAAAAAGCATTTTTTCATTACACAGGAATAAATAAATATATATGTATATGCGTATATAATATAATGTATATACGTGAAAGGAAAAGCTCATAAGATATAATATTATAGTTATGTATAATGTGTAAATATATTTATGAATTTAAAATCCTTAAATTCTTAATATATATATATATGTATATATATATATATATATATATATATATATATATCGATAAACATCTTGTATAGAGCTATGTTATAGATATTTTACGAGTATGTGTGTGCCTGTGTTTATGTGTATATATATATATCCGTGTGTGTATTTTTTTTCATGGTTTTTTTGTTGTGAAATGTTTTCAGGTTAGGTGTATAGGAAATATTAATAAATATAAGTGGACCCCAGCGGTAGTCAAGTATGCGGAACTTGCGCGTCGCGATTCAACAACAATTCTCAGCACCAGTTTATATCAAGGAGTTGTATACGTTTACACAAAAAAAAGTACGAGAAAGAGAAAAAAAAAAAAATCAAACAAACAAACGTTAATAAGGCTCTGTATTCGTAAGATTCAATGCGTAGATAAATTTGTTTGAAAGTTGATGTGATGAAAAGATAAAAAGAAAAAATGAAATGTCTAAGCAAATTCGAATAATTCGGAGCTAATTATTATTATTATTATTATTATTATTATTATTGCATATTAAAATTCTTTCGTACTTCATGTGACGACAAGTTGACGTTTGTTTTCATGTATATAGGTGTGATTTTGACACGCAAGCTCTCAGGGCACAGTTGCTTCTCCATAATGCATCGCGTTATATATCGATTGTTAGGTACATAAATGTTTTTTAATACACGTTTCGTTTTGTATAACGGTATTTCGCTATGATACCTTCCTTACCTCGTTATAGGTTTATCGAGAGATTCGGTTTGAAAAAAGATTCTGCGATAAGTACCTTAATATACGAGTATGTATACATGTATATATGTATGTATGTATGTATATATATATGTATTTTTTTTTAGTATACATATGATCGTGCACATAATTATCGGTACGGGATGCTTCAGAATCATATAATTATCACCTATGTCGTATAGATACACGTATATGCGATTTTATCGTTGATGCGACAATGCTTGATTTGCTCTTGTGAAATTTTCAATTTTTGAAACGAAAAAAGTTCGTTTTTCTTTTCCTCTCTAATATTCATCATTTTGGCCCTTCTCTCAAATAGCTTGTGCGATTATTTTCATTACACCCGAAATCAAATATACGGTTGTACAGAATTATTTGCGACTGCCTCGCATTGCCTTATCGTAATATCTTATTATCAGGTATATATGAGGCATTCCATGCCAACTCGGTCAGATCCAGACCCTCGTATTATTTTTTTTGCTTTCTTTTTTTTTTTTTTGTTTTCCTCGTAATTTTTATGAGACCTTCCAGTACCTCAAAAATACTTAAATTAATTTTTTTACATTTTTCTTAAAATAACGCTCTATAAAAAAAATCTCCTAGGGATCGGGTACTTTTTTTTCGACTTTCAACGGTCACCGCTCGTGGTGAATTTTTTTTAGAAGAGTGTAAAAACATAAATTCAGGTATTTTTTGTATCCCATTGCACTGAAAAAGAATTGAGAAAAAAATTTAATATTATTTCTGGCTAAATAAAAGACATGACTGTCATGACCTGGTCGAATTGACATGGAATGCCTATATAAATACGTAACATTGATATAACAGTGCGCGTGCGTTATACAGTGCATATATATAATTAATAATCATCGTGTACAGTATATAATTATATACCATGTTAATTATCGTATTCAAATACTTGTTCATTTCATGTTATGTCATATTGATATTTCCGCCTATAACAGCTTATCAATATTCTTGAAAATCGAGATCGAGTTTTGTATATATACAGTTTTTAATACTCCTAGTTTTTTTTTTTTTTTTCTTCATTTTTTCTTTTTACTCGATCCTGCACGTTAAAGCTTGTCGCACTAAATGCAAAGTATAATTAAATTGAATCAGCCGTTAATTGATGATGCAAAGAAACAAAAAAATTCACGTGATTCAATCAGTGACATTTTTCTTTCCGCTTTTACTTCAATTTTAGGTTTCGGTTTTGCACAATTTACAAACTTCAAGGTAACCAAACGAAGTAGCGAAGAGAACGCTGCGCCTCTAAAATAATTATATATGCCAATAGTACTGAAACTTACGCAACTGACTGATTACAGAGACTTT